>NW_026864794.1:0-13224 GCF_026571515.1 Ruditapes philippinarum | reverse complement strand
AGCCTGAGAAATTTATTCTAAGCTTTTTAACGATAAAATGTTTTACTAAAAGCACAGAAAATTAAAAAATCTATTTCCTTTCTAACATGCTAATAAAAAAGTAATTTGGACTATGTTGAGCAAAATGTTGTGGCAGTGTATGTATGGATAGATTTGCAACTAGGGCATTTGTATTCAAAAATATATTTTGCTTATAAGTTGAGAAAAGTTCAAGTCAAATGTACAGATATATTCAAATGTATGCATTTTAATCAAGATGATGCTTCATATTTCTTCAGTTAATCTTATTAGTTCATATTTCTTCAGTTAATCTTATTAGTTTCTTTTGCAGTTGCAAATTTCTTGTATGATATTGTAGAGAATTTAAAAGTGTTAACATTTGTAATGTAGTAAACTGAGTTTCTGTGTTTTTCTATTATATACATGTGTATATGTGAGTAAATTGATTGTGTGTATTTCAGTATATCTGCTCTTCAGTGGCTATGCAATGCAGATAAGAAATATCATCATCCGCCTAAGCGATTACTCAAGTTTTTCTCTACACTATATGCCTGTATGGTAAGTTTTCCTTTTTATAGTTACATAAGAAGTTCAAACATATGATTTGTTATGATAGGCTTCGTTGGTCATTTGCAAGTCTACTTGTAATGAAAAAAGCTAGACTGAAATGCTTATTTCATCCTTGAAAGCTGTTAAGCTTGTGGCTTACCATGCCTGATTTACATATTTATAATCAATTGGCTCTGCTTTGATGTCTATGTTGACAAAAAACTTTGCCTGTCTGTCTTTAAATTTGTTAAATCTGTTGTTGGTTTAAAGAACTATAGCACTGGAATACAAAAATTAGTTGTTGACATTGTAGAAATAAGTCTGGATACACCGAATGGATATTAAGACAGTTTGGCCTAGCTTAATACCGACATACTCCCATTCACCGATGCATAGGAGAGTAAATACTGGTTGCATTAACTATTCGTCATTAGCAGTTGCCCACAAAGCTCAAAAGGAATAGATTCGGATTTGTAATCTGTTTCAATCCTAAGGCGAGGCAAAAGTTCTTTGACATTGAGTCTAATGTTCATCTTGTCACTTGCCGCTGATACAGAAATTGTGTGAAATTACTGTATAAGTGGATATTTCAGCGTGTCAAAATGTTTGCAAATTTAAAAAGAGTAGCGTGAAAACTGAAAACAGGTTGGTTGATATTTATGCTAAGGGATATTTGAGCGATTTTTGTCAATTCGCGAAATTCGCCAATATTTCGTCATTGCTGACTAAACCACTTATACAGTAGTTGTCAGTCTTTTACAGAGAAATTGGTAATTACTGGTTAGTTATCCAGGAGACCCAGTAAGGTGGGGGACCTAAATTTCTGTGATGGAAATTGTTATATTAAACTTAGTAAGATATTTAAGAAAGTCACATGTAAAGAATTCTGAAATGTTTTCAGGCTCGTGGATCTCGTGCAGTATTTCAGTTATACCCAGAAAGTAGTTCACAGGTATGTGAGAATTTATAAGTGTAATGTTACAATTATAATGTAACCATTTTGTTTTTCTTTATGATAAACAAATTTAGTTCATTTTGCTGTTTTTGGCTACTTTCTAATACTATGTTACAATATTATGACACTTTCCCTGTTGTGTTTGTGAGAATGTGATTTTAGATGCGTCCCTAGCTGAGTGCTAGAGGTCCGGGATTTCTACTCACTTTCTGCTCATAATTTTGGTCTTCATTTCCACTTGGGTCTTTGAATTTCTTAATGTGAGGAAGCTATCCACGCAACATTTTGTAGTTTGGTGTTTCTTATAACATTTGATTTTTAAAGAAAAACTTACAAAGGTCATAGTGTAAGTTTAATTCAGGAAAAACATAGGATAAAGAATAAGTTTGAAGCTGTATGGTTTGATTATCAGTCAGGATTAAGCTATGAAAATACAAAATGATGTTGAAAGATGACAAAACATAAAATTCTCTTTCAGACATGCTGATAATTATGTCTTTTGAACAGTATCAAAATGGAGATTGAAAAGAATCATTTTTTTCTTTCAGTTAGAATTGATTACCCAGCAAGCTATGAAGTCAGGGTTCACTGGAGGTCTAGTGGTTGATTATCCAAATAGTACAAAAGCTAAAAAGTAAGGCATTGATATAATACTGATATCAATTATATAACTGGTATTTAAGTTAAAGTGATCAACTTGGAAATCTTATACCATTTCAAGCCCCATTATTAGGCAGGTTCATTGTGGAATAAGATTTTATCCTGATCTAAGTCCAGATTTTTAACAGGTCACAGTTAAACGTTACTTTGAATAAAAAAAGATGGTCAATAGGTCTAACATCCAAGGGTCTTTTAAGATAGGTTAATTTAAAGATATTTTCTGTTATTGATATTAAACTCAGTGTCGCAAAATACGTATCAAGTAGGATAAGAACAATTTCACCCAGGATAACTTCCATATGTAAAAACTTTTCTTTTATTTCAACAAAAGAACTATATAGCAGCCAAGAATGATTACAACTTTATAAGGCAATTGAGGGTTTCATACTGTTAATTATACTATACAAATGTTTTGTTATATTTCAGAATGTTTTTATGTTTATTTGCTGGTGGTCAGTCACAGACTTTACCTAAAGGACTTGGTACAGAAGAGGCTCAAGGTGCCAAGGCACAAATTTCATTCTCAGATAAAAGGTGACACCTGTAATATATATTAGATTTAAACATTCTTGTTTCAGCTAGATTCTTGTTGCATCTTATCATTTATAATTTTCAAGGCCTCTTCTTTGGCTTGCATGGCTAACAGGTCAAGGTCATTGACCTCAAACCAATTGCCTTTCCCTGCTGTAGGTTTGAGACTGCGCTAGCATTTTTAGATTCTTCATGTGAGAAAGCTATCCAGCTAGCTTACTGAACATCGGTGGTTCTACTAAGGTGCCCACTTTTGCCTGTAATTATGAACAGAGGGGCACTCAAGGTATTTCTCCATCAGTAAAGCTGGAAAGTCGCCATATGACCTATACTGTGTTGGTGCAACATTAAAGCCTCTTCATTTAACTGGTTTTATGTGTGAAAATATGGATGTGGTCTGACAAGAGCTCAAACTTGCAATCTCTGGATTGAAAGGCCGACACCACTAGACCATTATTCCTTCTCTAATTTTATTCTTCATGAAAGTTGTTAGATACAATTGAGAGGGTTAAACTGATTTAAGTCATATAACTACATGTAGTTTTATACAGTTTGTGTCATAACCACCTTTGGTTAGTAGCATCCATAAATAAGATTGAAATATCTCATACATGTAATTGAATTTGCCATAACAATACTTGGTCCGTAGCATATCTTGATGGTTCCTGTAGAAAACTAGGATGGACATAATTACAGACTATTGGCTTGGTTTAATTAAGGATGTGTAAGAGTCAAATGTGGATACACCACTTGAAAAAACAAGCAATACATATAGAATACTATGTTTCAACAAGAAAAAAGATAAGGGAAACAACAGAAACAAGTTCTTGGGAACCATTTTATTGTTGTTTAAAATACATGTAATATATAAGTTTTATTCTTATACATTAGTATGTAGTATACATATACCATGTATCTGATTGTTCTTCTTTGCTCTTATAATTGTTTTCTTATATTAATAGTGGTGGTGTGGCCGAGTGGTTAACATGTCAGACTAGTGTTCTAAGGATTGCTTGCCGTGTTGGTGCGGACCCAGTCAGGGGCAAGCCGTTGTTTCCTTGAGCAAGAAACTATACATTCATTGCTTAGTACTGGTTAACCAGGAATGGATTTGAGAGTGTTTCAATAAGCTTATAGCTTCCATCACAATAGAACTATAATAAATTTGTATAAACTAATGATATTTTTACTTACCATGCAATTTTCAAATGTGAAACAAGTTGAATGTCTGTCTCAGGCAGACAACTTTGAGCAAGGACAATCATTAATGTAATGATACTGTAAAATGAATTTAATGATTTAATTTAAGTCTATTTTTCAGTCCAAGTGAATGGTGAATGTTATATCAGTTATTCAATATTACTTTCTCTACTTACCACTATTCACAATTATCAATGTGGAAATTTATGTATTATGTTAAATTATAGAGACAGAATGAAAAATGCAAGAGGAAAGTCATTAAAGAAGAGTCGAGACTGGATTTTAGAGAAGAAAGAAAGACGGAGAAGACAAGGGAAGTAAGTAGTGTAATCATTTTCATAAATATTTATTTCTGGCCAGCTCAGTCGGGAATTAGATGTAGTTCGCTTATTTAAAACATATCATATTAAGCTTGGTAATGAAAAATATTGAAGGTTTGCAGTCCAGCCGAATTCAATATTATTTTCTGGAACTAACCCGTCATGCAGTAAACAAGGTCATACTCAAACCTATGATACCTAGTTTGAGAGACAGGAACCTTAACCACTAGGCCAGCTCTTCCTTGAAAAGATATCACAGCGTTTTATAGTCCAGGTGTTTGTTTAAAGAACATTCAAGTGTTCGTTTTTTACACAAGCTCCCTTTCTTAGTGATTCTTTTTAGGCAAGTGTATTGCAGTATTTTATTAACTGGAGGCTTTTCTTACATGGCAGGTAATATGTATGCATCTTTATTATTTGACAGTATTTCAAGGGTTTAAAGTTTTTGTGAAAAAAGTTTTTCTTTTTGAAACTAATCATATTTTTTTGTTCTTTTCAGGGAAGTAAGGCCAGACACAAAATATACTGGACGGAAAAGAAAATCTTATTTTTGAATATTTTTACCTCTTTTTTTATTGAATAAAAGTTGTTTTTGTTATCAATGATTTGTTACATTTTGTTAGTTTTGTGAGAAATGGAAACACTTGAAGATAATTTTAGAAATATCTTAACCAATTGCAAAAAGAACTGCCAGAAATAGACTTCAGTTATTTTAGTTTAAACATTATTTAATTAAGGTAGATTTTGAGGAAAGCTTATACTTTATTTGAACAACAATCAAACATTCATCATTTTGTAACACAGTGTCATTTACTGGTAATCCAATTCACAGTTCTAATGACATCAGGGTACGAACCTTTAAATGAAATATTGATGAAATAAAATGTGATTTTCAATTTTCTGTATTTTCACGTAAAAAAATATTTTTCACTGCAGTAAATTATATTTGTATTTTCACTGGTATCTTGGCAGAATTCAGCCAATACACAAAATTTAAAATCATAGGTCAAAAAAGAAAAATTCATTTTATCTCTGGTATGAAAATTTCCGTATTTCATTTGTGGCACCTGGGCCAAGGGCTATTTTAAACCAGGGGCCTTTATTTGAACAAACTTGGTAGACACCCATTTAAAGATGTTTCATGATATATATATCTAAGCTCTATCTCTTTGGGGTTTTTATAAAAAAGATTTTTTAAGTTTTTACTATATACATGCAGGGAAAAACAATGACCCCCTGGGAGGGGCCAATTTTGACCCCAGTGCTTTTTATTTGAACAAACTTCGTAGACACCCACTAGAAGATGTTTCATGCTTTATATCTATGATCTAGCTATTTTGTTATTTTAAAAGAAGATATTTTAAGTTTTTACTATATATAAATAAGGAAAATCAATGACCCCGGGGGGCGGGACCAATTTTCCCCCCAGGGCTTTTATTTGAACAAACTTGGTAGACACCAACGTGAAGATGTTTTATGCTTAACATCTAAGCTCCCGCTGTGGGTTCGAATCCCGACAGGGACTTTGGATTCTTTCATGTGAGGAAGCTATCCAACTAGCTTACGGAACGTCGGTGGTTCTACTCGGGTGCCCGTTCGTGCCTGAAATAATAATACACGGAAGGGCACCTGAGGTCTTCCTCTACCAGTAAAAGCTGGAACGTCGCGATATGACCTATACTGTGTCGATGTGACGTACCCCCCCCCCCCAAAAAAAAAAAAAAAAAAAAAAAATCAATGACCCCCGGGGTGGGGTCATTTTTGATCCCAGGGCATTTATTTGAACAAACTTGGTAGACACTGACTAGATGATGTTTCATGCTAAATATTTAAGCTCTAGCTCTTACGGTTTTCTAAAAGGAAGATATTTTAAGCTTTTTTCTCTCGGGTGGCATGGCAACAAGAGTTCTACTTGGAATTGAATTCTTTGAACAATTTTTAAAGTTGACTACCAAAGGAACATTCCTGTGAAGTTTGGATGAAATTGGCTAAGCGGTTTATGAAGAGAGGTTGTTTAAAGTAAAAGTTACGGCCGGACGAAAAGCGATCACAAAACCTCACCATGTCACTTTGTGAACAATATCTTGTTCAAATCAATAAAATATTCTTGTATTTGTGCTACTGTCTCTAAGCAACAACAAAACACCCGACATGTCGAAATGTCATTAGGATCTTAAACACATGTACTGCAAAGGTTAATGTATTTACAATGTGGCCTTTTGAAATATAAAAACAACAGAACATGCATATAGGTACAAAAATGAATTTTAACATGTTTAATTGTAATTTTTTTAATAAGATAACTCATATACTTTCGACAGAAACATGCATTATGATAATCAATTTTTTTTGTAGAAAATGGAATTAAATACATTCTTCTTCTGCCATCTTTATACAATACATATTACACAAGTTTGTAATTACATTAATATTAATTTTACAGTCACAATTTCCAACAGAGCATTACCTTTCATTTGAAAGTACAAACTCGACACAAGTTGAGGCAACAGCATTCACATGAATATATTAATATCAGATATACATGTATATATCTAGTTCCAGTGATAGACATGTAGTATCATGCTACTTTGTACGCTAGACTTTCAGAAAAAGAATCCAAATGCTAACAAGATATTTAAGGAGACTCCACCAAGGGGTTTTGACAAACGGGACTGGACATATTTTTTTCATGATTTGAGTACCATGTGACAAAGAAAATGCCCCCAAAATTAAAAGCATTTAAAGACAACTGGTCTACAGTGGGCACAATTGTGGCTACTATACTTTTAGGAAACGGAACAAACATTGGGTCACCACATAGGGCACAGCAACTTTTTAATAAATTAATATGTTTCCTTAATGAAATATTTAAACTGCTGAGCCAATAGTCGATCTCGGGCTTTTTTTACTGAAATGTTTGAATACCGTCTTCTAAATGGACATTTATAATTTTCATAAAATCTTAGAGACTGCAAACATATTCCACGTCATTCCACAAAGTATGAATACGCCATATAGGATAATGATATTTTATGGAACAGAACAAAACAAGACATTTATTTTTCTTGTCAACTGAAGTTTTCATCATAGTATAATTATTTGAGATACATGAATTTGTTACCTACAGCCTGTTTTAAAAAACAATGTTCTTGACCTTTTCAATCTAGGGAATCCTATCGCCATTAAATTTACATATTCAAATGTTTCGCACTAGTTGCAGTAATTTAATATTTATAATCAATCAAAGCACTGAATGTACTGATGGGGAGGCTATGAGAGAATGTTTCAGACTTATAGTTTCTTTTCTTTTTGCTTAAAATATGCTACCAAAATAAAAAGATATGCACATTGCGCTATTTATCCTTACTGTTGTGTTCAACCATTCATATATATGGTTAATGAGGTTGACTATTCATTTTGTTAATATTCCAGAACATTTAATTAAGGTCTACATTCGGACTGTTAATCATGCAAATTTTGAAAAACCTAAACTGTCAATAATAAATGACATACCAGCAAGTATGACGACTGTTCATTATCAGATAACAATAACATTTTACAACTGACGGTTCCTTATCAAAATATTCTAGGACTGTTCATCATAAATATTTTATGTCATTTTAATATTATTGAATGATAATAACAACTGCAGTGATGCAACATTTTTATTGAACATAAAAATTATACACGTTTAGATGTACCATAATTGAGATCAATAAGATACTGTCTTGTGATGAGTATTAACATTCATGCTCTACGGACAGAAGGTTGTCTTCTTCAGAAGCAAATCTCGAATAAAATCACGTTTCAGAAAATTAATCCCATTTCATTGCTGACGGCGTCGGATAATAATTAAAGCTAAATATTTCTTGAAAAAATACATCTCTGCAAAGCTTATTCAAAACTGAATCAACTAAGTGAAAATTGATCAGGAAGTTAATATTTCTTTTTTTACCGCCAACACTCAACACTCAACCAACTTATGGTAGTTAATCGATAGATTCTACGTGTATTTTTAAACCTATCTAGCTTGAAATATATACTGCGGAAAATCTGTTGTTAACAGGGTGTGCGGTTATTACGTAGGGTTTTCCCTGTCGACCATTTCCCGCAAATAGATGAGAACATCGAAGCCGTCAGTGCTATGAATGGTGTTATAAATGGCGTGTTTTGGAAGTTTTTGTTGAAACTTCTCCAAATACCTCCAGAGGCGTGCACGTCGCGGAGAAGGCACACGGAAGGTCATAGTCAAGTCATCATAAAGTACCTCAGAGGTGATTGGTTGACCTGTCGTGACTTACTCTGGAGGTTTGGCGCTAATAGATGCCGTTTTTGTTGTCGTCAAGTCAGAAAGTTGATGCCTTGACGGTATTGTCGTCTCATTTACCACCAAAGAACGAAGAAATGGGCTTCCAGGAAGAATCTGCTTGAAAAAGACGTCCCAGATGCTATAATCTCGGACATATGGTTATTCCGGCGCCGAGTATAAATAAACTTAAAAACACACACACTTTTGTTGAAAACAAAAAAAACATCACATTTTCTGTAGTGATTTTTCAAGTGTTGTAAAATGAATAAGAAATTCCTCTTATGCCGCCCATTATTTTTAGAACACAACCATAAAAGTTCTTTTTTTTTATTTTTCAAATAAACATTTATATCACTTCAGCTCGAGCAAATATCGGTTTCAAATTAAAGTTTCGTAAGATATGTTAATGACTTCCCGATGCTCGACTGTAAGTAATTTGTATATGTATGCGGTTTTTTTTGTTTTTGTTTTTTTTGTTTTTGTTTTTTAATTAAAGCTTCTTATTCTTTAATATTTTTTATGTATCTCATAATCTGTATTGAAAATTTGAATTTTATTACAAATGGACTATCAAATTATGATGTATGCCCTAGAATTGAATAAACTTTCTAATTACACAATACGGGGTCATACTGATCTTGCGTCTTTCTCTGAAATACTTATTTCCTTGTTAAAAACAATATTTGAACACATATTTCTGTCAATTAACTGTTCACTTTACTTCCGATTTTGTTGTACGGAAACACATGTTTCTATTTGTGTTTTCTCTAATCAATTCGAATCTATAATCAGTTTAATGGGAATCACCACCGGGTAAACGACTACTAGGTACTTTGGTCATGTTTTTTACCACAAATATTTGAATGTTTCTATTGGGATTAAAATGAGCATAGTTAACTAAACAACTGTTTGTATAAATTCCTGACCTGTCTAATTCTAATTATGAGATTAGTGAATATATAAGACTTTCACTACAAAATATTCCTAAACAAAAGAGCACATGTTTAAATTTATTCCTATACAAATAAAAGATCAGAGTAGGGATCTGTCAATTACCAAAGATACTTTTATGTTAAAAGTTTGATTAATGAATTATGTAAGATGAAAATATAAGTATTGCTTTTTTTATTTTGCTAATGTAAAATGTAATATTGTGCTGGGATTTTGTCAGAGGTCCTTAGGGGTTTTGTAGTTAAATAGTTTTTTTTCGGCGATAATGGTTAAAGAATAAAATGTTTTTAAACTATATGTTCATCACCATCAGTGAATTTTTAGTTAAATGTATGCAAAATATTTACTAAACAGCTATATGATTTAGCGGTTTATGAGCGTTTTCCGCGTACAGCCTCCTGGGGTGTACAAATAAGTAGTTTTTTCCTTAGTTTATCACGCAAGCTGATCCATGTCTCTGATGTAAGCGACAGTTTACAATTATTTGTCTTTAAAAAATATTAAGGACTATTAATAGTTTTATAACAACAAAAGCACATGCATGATATTGAGAATACGTAGTTGCAACGTTCTAGTTAATGACCCGTCATAAACAGTTGGTCGCTGCGTAGTAATTGGAAAATTGTTATCAAAAATAATAAAGAATATTTGCCACTGAATTAAAGCATTTACTTATAAAATTTTTCATTTATGCTTTTTTTAAAAAAAATATGGATAAAGTTATTATTTTGAAGGTTTTCATACCAGAACTATTTAATACAGACGTACGTAATATGCCTAAACCTGATTACCGCTCGGGCAGTATGACGTCACGGAGTAGTGATTTAAACACAAAAATCAAGAAATTTTTCAGAGAATTATTATCTTTACAAATTGCAGATATGAAATTAAAGAATGAAAATATTTTCATATTGTAAATGTCTGTGATGAGTGATGAGTCAGCTTAGAAAAAATCAAAGTACTATTTTTTTGACCTGATTACCGTGGCAGTATGACGTCACGGAGTAGTGATTTAAACAAAAATCAAGAATTTTTTCAGAGAATTATTATCTTTACAAATTGCAGATATGAAATTAAAGAATGAAAATATTTTCATATTGTAAATGTCTGTGATGAGTGATGAGTCAGCTTAGAAAAAATCAAGGTACTATTTTTTGACCTGATTACCGCGGCAGTAAGATTTGACAGACAGTTATTAACATTGGGTCGGCATAGCCTCCCCAATAAAAACTGACCAACAAAAAAAAAAGGAACGAGTGGACAATCAAGTATTTTTGGCAATATCGGGATCTTTTTAATATGTATTGAATGGCTGTCATATCCAGAACAGCCCTTATTAATATATAAAATTCTAGAAAATATTAATAATCATTGTAAATAAATTGAATTTAAAACCTGTTTCCCAAATATAATTTGAAATTACATGCACTAATAAAGATGAAATACCACAATGACTATTACAGTCAGCGTTGTGTACAAAACCATGTCTTCAACTTTATGATTGTAAAAAAAACCAGGATAATGCTATGTATAGCGGAATATGGAGCAAGATTTGTTATTCATGATCCATTTCTCCTTAAAAATGCTTGTATAAACTTTACTTATAAATACTCATTCACGATTCAAAATATTTTCAGCGGTATAAACGTTATGAAGCGGACACAAATTAGAAACTTTTAATACTTGACATTTAAATGTGACCTTGCCCTTGGGTGTAGCTTCCCAATAGTCACCGATGTACAGTCTTCACCTCCTCGACGTCGATATCTACCTGGTGGATATTGTCGAGTAACCCCGTTGAAGTTGAATTATTGTGCTCTGCACATCGTCTTCTAATGGTGATCACTTGTGCCAAGTAACTTCAAAATATTTTCAGCGGTTAAAAAATTATGAATAATTTCAGCGGTTAAAAAGTTATGGAGCGGAGATAAAATGTACACTTTCTAGTACACCTTTTAACACTTTACCTTTAAGTGTGACCTTGACCTTTGGGATAGCAACCCAATTATTGCGTTTTGCACATTGTCTCATATTGGTGTTCACTTCTGCCAAGTAAATTCAAAACCATTCCAGCGGTTCAAAAGTTTTGGAGCGGACACAAAAGTGTTACGGACGGACGGACGTGCGACCGAATAGGGATAAAGGGCCATTTCTATTGTTATTTTCTTTTGTTTTATAGAGAGCCATGGGTCGCTTATTCTATTGGTACGGAATAAATTCCATTGTTCTCTTTTGTTCTGTTTACAGTTAGATGTCCCCCTATCCTTATTCGGTGGTGCGGACAGACGGACGGACGTACTGACAAACGGAGGCCATTCTTATAATCCCCTTCCCGCTATGCGGCAGAAGATTAAAAATTACCATTTTTGATGATTTTTCTTCGATACAGTATATAGAAAAGTTTTCCGACGAACGCCATAACATGTATCAGAGGAACTCCTGACAAGTTATCGTAAGTACTCTATCCTCCGTGTAACAGTTATTCCACCGTGAACAAGGGCTGACAGTATTGTTTAAAAATGTAAAATTTCAAAAGTACCATTATTCTGTTAAAATCAATGCTAAGTTATTGGCCCTGGACAGTGACCTCCATTTATGCTCTCAAGTCAGTGTGTGTAGTTTCAATACATTCCCTTCAATCTCCAGGAGTTCTCCCTATTCTTTGAATATTCAAGCAAATAAAGATATGAATTGTATGGAGTTTAGGATTCGTTTCACTGAAAATGGTGAGCAACGTCACAAAAATATTTCATTTTACAGGAAGTGAAGGTAATTTTACCTCTAAAATGTGATAGAAAATTACTGGTATAGACTACAGAGAGCGTATATTTAAGATACGTTTTCAGGATTTTTCATACAGACATATAGGCAAAATTACAACTATTCAATAGAATTTCTTGTGGAATGTTGTTGGAATATGATGACAAACACATTTGAAGAATAAATAATTTGGGGTCACTATTCTTACGAGTTATCTCCCTTGAATTGGGCATATTTGCTAAATTCAAGGCCAGATCATTTATAACGAAGAGAAATAATACGTCATTTTTTCATAAAGTTTACCTTCGTTTTAGTCAAAAGAATGAATTAGAGTGGATAGTTTTCCCCATTTCTTCTCTTAACCTGTGCATTTTTTTTACTTAAAAAGTGGCTTATTTTTAAAGAATTTTAAGTATCTTTATTTTTATAACAAAAATAAACAGAAATAATATAAGGAATTGCATGTTATTATGTTTTGTGCTAAACAATTAAAAGAATAAAACAACAAGAATTGATGGAAGTATGTATAAGTTATCTTCCCTTGAAATGACCTCAAATAAGTAGAAAATTCTGATTCAGGGGCAGATAACTCATAAACAAGAATGGTGACCCAAAATTTAACTTGAAATGTTTCTGTTATCATAATTATTCTAACACCATGCCAAGTTTTAAGAAATTCTATAGAACAGTTTTAATTATGCCCCCACAAAGTAGGGAACATATAGCGTTGCACTTGTTCGTCCGTCCGTACATACGTCTGTCAGTCCGTACGTCCCGAAATCTTGTGAACGCAACTCCTCTTAAACCGGATAGCAGATTTTGCTTAAACTTCCAGGGATGAACAACCTTAATGTGTAGATGGTAGTAAAGGAAGGAATTTTCCACGCGACCAAATTTAACAGAATTATGTCCCTTTGTTGATTTTTTCACTAAATACTATGTAGAAATTTTGTGAACGCAACTCCTCTTAAACCGGATGGCAGATTTTG
>NW_026864793.1:0-73762 GCF_026571515.1 Ruditapes philippinarum | reverse complement strand
GCAAACTTCCCAGTTTTTAATGTTTCATTTGTGTACCCAATAATAATTTATAACCCCTTGTTAAAAGGAGTAAATGAAAAAAGCAACCATTTTTTGTTTAAAAAAAAGGACTGATTATTAAAGTAAATAAACTTTGTTCTTGTAGCTTTACTTAGCATAAAAGGTGATAAAATTACGTAAAAAAAAACCTTATAGAGGTATCAAACAGTTCAAAAGGGAATATTGCTTGGTATTGCATTGTTTAATTTTAACTTCAAATTAACCATAAAGTTGTTCAAAACTTTTTAGATTTAACAACAAAAAAACCTAAACAGTTATTCAATTTTAACATTTTCGTAAACCGAACGAAATGCAAAAAAGTTCAGATGGTTCAGAGCTATGTTAAAAATTTTCGTTAGTTAAAAAAATCCCTGTTAAAAGTGCTTAAACGTTTAGTTTAAAGAGTCAAAAATATTAATTCCTGGTTAGATTGAGGTGTATTGCTTTCTTTACAAAAGAACAAAATGTTTGATACTCTGCAATTCAATAAGAAATGACTAAAAAGATAAATCGCCTTATTTGACGCTTATTGAAAATAGTACAGCCGAGTTACGCCGAGTCCATGGTCATAATAAATTTAACTTATGTCATCTGATTAAGTCGTTTTTACTATTTTGGTCATTTAAATGGTGTAACCAGTACCCAGTTCCTATATATACGTATACATGAAAAACTATGAGTATCCGTACGAATTTGAAAGAGTGGTGCAGTTCCTGAAAATGGGCATACTATTTAATGCCTCTTTTAAAGTCATTTTACTTGAGGGATTCCCTTTGTGTTAAGGGGGGGGGCCCAGTTATATTATGCTGGGATACTTTTGTAACTTTGATCATTGTCTTTTAAATTTTGTAATTTCCCCGGGACTTGATCTTCTGACATTGCCTTTTTAAAAACTTTTGGAAAATTTTACCATACATAAAAATTCCCCATTCTTGTATATTTGTTTGGACATCTCCTTTAAAAATTTTCCACCCCTTTAGGGCTTAAAACCCTTTTCCACATGTTTTTTTCCCTTGTGTTTGCTTTTAAATCTTAATCAGTATTTTTTCCCCTTTTAATTTTTTTTAAAATTCATTTGTGAAATATTAAAGACTGGGCGTTTGGGAAACATGTTAGCAAAGTCTGAATGATTAATTCCATTTTTTAAAACTTGAAAAAACACTATAAATTGCTATTGACAGTACATAATTCAGACAAGGGGAACGCCAAAATTTAACTTTTGCACTGTGGTAAGTGATGAGCCAGTTTAAGGGTCTTTTCTATATGTGCTATGTTATAAGAAATGGCCCCTAGGTATCGTTTTATTCAGAACACTACACTTTTAGCTTTGGCATGAGTGTAAATCATTGCTGGGCGAGGTCACTGTCAAAAACTAGGGGCTTATTACTCTTATATGTTTTGTTGTAAAAAGGTTAATATTGACTAATATGGAGTTGACAGGGGATCAAACAATTTTCTGTTCCTCTAAACGGAAAATTAATTCTCACCTCTAGATGTGAATTAATTTTGTTAAAAATCTTTGTTTAAGCCGATGTTTTAACAAATATATAACGCTACTTTTTTCCTGAACATCAGTTTAACAGAGACATTTAATGAAAAATTATAAAAAAAAAATTCAATTTTAACACAACTTAAACGGTTAACAATGTTGGGAACAATAAGATTACTTAACAAAATTTATGCAGAATCTAACAATTTTAGGTTAATTTAACAATTTATTCATTGTTAAATATTAACACCAGTTTTTAAAAATGGAACGGGAATATAGAAATAAAGATATAGCCAGTTATATAATAAATCAATGACATGATCTCTTTCAAACTCGATCGACGTTGGATATTTTTAAAACATTATCATCTTATAATTATATTCGAAACATAAGTTATGTTTCCAAGCAACAAACCATGCAAAGTTTCACCACAATAATGGAATCTACGCGTCACAAAGCGTGGTCAGTATCGCTTTATCATGAACATTCACACATTGCAATTATTTCAATTTGCCACTACAACTGCTGCTGACACCGCTTTGCACAGATATCACACTGAATATTTGTGAAATATGTACGCACACATTTTTGTGGTCTTTCTAAATAGATAAATACAGATCCCTAAGAAAGCCCAACATGACAAAATTGAAAATGTTGCAGACTCGGTTTGATTGAACCTGTTCATGGACGGTACTGGAAAGTGCAAGTTACCGTCCACGCCCCCTAGCACCGGCTTCAGCAGAATTCAACATTTTACACGAAAATTGTGAAATTTTGAATTTACAAACAACTGCAGATGTGTTCATACGGCGGTTATCATGGAACCTTCAATGTGACACAGTAGTGCTATTCCATGAAAAGCGGCGTATGGTCCCCAAGTAAAAGAATGCTTTTGCCCTAAACGGGAAAACAATGGGCGGAACTAAATAAAATGGAATTTAGAAAGGGGATCTGAGGTTATGAAGCCTGCATATCACAGATAAGACGTCAAAAGACAAATTTAAAAAGCAGGCAACATATCCTAAGGGTGGTTATACAGTATTTAAGTAAGAATACTTGAACCACCGAAGTTGAAAACGGCCAAATAAAAGAAACTAAAAGTACCACATAACATGTATACACTACAATATTGTCGTGCTGAACGCTCTTTAAGGATCGAAAATATAACATCATTGATTAAATGTACGGGGAGACTTTTTACAGTCGCCACACGGCACAAATAACACGGATGTGATCATAAAATAGATAAATACAGAATCCCTAAAGAAAGCCCAACATGACAAAATTGAAAATGTTGCAGGCTCGGTTTGATTGAGCCTGTTCATGGACGGTACTGGATAGTGCAAGTTACCGTCAACGCCCACTAGCACCGGCTTAAGCAGAATTCAACATTTTACACGAAAATTGTGAAATTTTGAATTAAGAAACATCCGCAGATGTGTTCATACGGCGGTTATCATGGAACCTTCAATGTGACACAGTAGTGCCATTCCATGAAAAGCGGCGTATGGTCCCCAAGTAAAAGAATGCTTTTGCCCTAAACGAGAAAACAATGGGCGGAACTAAATAAAATGGAATTTAGAAAGGGGATCTGAGGTTATGAAGCCTGCATATCACAGATAAGACGTCAAAAGAAAAATTTAAAAAGCAGGCAACATATCCTTAGGGTGGTAATACAGTATTTAAGTAGGAATACTGGAACCATCCAAGTTGAAAATGGCCAAAAAGAAGAAACTAAAAGTACCACATAACATGTATACACTACAATATTGTCGTACTGAACGATCTTTAAGGATCGAAAATATAATATCATTGATTAAATGTACGGGGAGGCTTTTTACAGCCGCCACACGGCACAAATAACACGGATATGATCATAAAATAGATAAATACAGAATCCCTAAAGAAAGTCCAACATGACAAAATTGAAAATGTTGCAAGCTCGGTTTGATTGAGCCTGTTCATGGACGGTACTGGAAAGTGCAAGTTACCGTCCACGCCCCCTAGCACCGGCTTAAGTAGAACTCAACATTTTACACGAAAATTGTGAAATTATGAATTTTACAAAACATCCGCAGATGTGTTCATACGGCGGTTATCATGAAAGCCCAACATGACAAAATTGAAAATGTTGCATGCGCAGGCTAAACCTAGTTGTCCATATTTGCGAGGTTTTTATCGTGCCAATGGACATGTTAGTTCACAATATCGCTGTGTAAGGCAATATGAATAGAGTCTCTGTCCTCTAACTTGTAAAGATTTTCCAATTGTTAAAGTGATAGTATTATTCTTGTTAATCATAGAAGAAACTAACATTTTGCCGACAGTTTGCACTTAGACGACATATTAGGAGCGGAGATTCAGTTTTTATATGAACAGGGATTGGTTATTGCACACCTCTCATTGTGATCGATTGGAATTTAAGTGCCAAAAGATGCGAATGTTGCCTAAAACCACGTCATCCTACTTTACAAAAAATTGTAAATATCATAGATCAGTACTATTGAATAACATCCATAAAAATGTCATAATTTCAGACAGAGGATTACTTTTCTTTACTGATTCTTCAATTCCCAATTCTGCAATAGGCCCCATGAGTATTAAATGCAAACCAGGCATCTTTTGATTTTTCAATACCTGCCAGATCATCTTCATCATTTAAAATAGTCATAAACGTTTAAAATAAAATAAATCCATTATAAACGTCATCCAAAGCAAAAAGACAGAAATGAATCTGTATAATAAATGATGAACAAATTTAACATTTATTCAGAATTTATCATAAATGGAAATGATATACAGATTATCCAATGCCTTATAAATAAATTGAAAATAAATCAGTTTTAGTTAAATGAATTGGTAATTAATTGGGTCCACTTACGAAACTGATAATGAATTGTTAATACATCATTGAATAGTCAACAAATCAGGTAAATCAAATGGCAATAAATTGGACAACTGAGTTAATGAATTGTAAATAAATTGTAAGTGAATCACTAATTAGTTGTATGCTTTCCTTTTCCATAAACCGAAAATGATTAACAAATCAGGTTTAGTCTATTGTAATTTAAAATAAATGGTGCCAATAAATTGTATCAAGATGGTGTCAATTCCGTAGAAAAAATAACAATAATAATCATAATTCTTGTTGTTATTTTATTATTTTTAGACAAACAATAACTGACTACTAGATGAATCAAAAATAACAAGATTTGCATTTTTGAAAAAATGCTATGCCACCACTGGCACCACATTATAACACTAAATCATAATGTCCTTATAACGTGCTAAATCATTCAATTAATATCCCTTCAAATCAAACAGGTAATTACCTTATATCATTTCATAAATTTATGTGAAAAGCAAACATCTCTTATGCTTAAGGTCATGACCTTTAGACTTACTCTCAGCTATTGATTTTTTTTAGAAAAAATATAAAAAAACATGTAGAAAACATTCGGAAATGAGTTGTTTCTCTTTCAATATTACAATACTTACATATTTACAATATACATGTATACAAAGATAACACATCTTGTTCTACTTGAGAAACAAATCAAATAAATTCCAAGTTCAATTATCAATGGATTACAGAAGCATAAAAGCTATTTATCTTATCACATACTGGTATAACAAAAATAATTTTGAAGTCTAAATAAATAAATTACGTTAAGGAACAAAAGGGAAATATAATATTATAAAATTGATGCTTTAGTTACGAAATTTGTTTATATTATAATGATATGAGAGGTGATGTAAGATATAATTTAAGTTTGGAGTAATCCTTGAAAAAGAAATTTCGTTTTTTTTATAAGAAAAAATTTGAGCTCAAAAGGTGAATCATTTGAAAACATAAATTTATGGTTGTCATATTCATAGTCTGAAAACGTCATTGCCTTTCATTTTCATTTGTCAGTCTGGAGCTACACATTTTTTTTATTCCTGTAATCATTGAATGTTGGAGTGTTATACAGAGTCAGTAAATGGCATTGTCTGAAATAAGAAAAAAATCATTAAAGAGTATCATTTATAAATAATTAAAATCAACATTTAAAATAATACTTCTGACATATCACTTTTTACAAAATAAAAACACATGTATATATCTTTTCTATATTTTGCAATAAAAACGGACTTTTCAACTCGAACCATAGAATCAGTATATTCCAAACAGTCTGAATACTTGTCTGAAAAAAGATATTGTGACGTGCGCGCGGCTGGGGCAAAGACTAAAGTCTAAATATTCATATAAAGGACTGACTTATACAGGACTAATTTAATTATTTCTTGGCGTATACAGGCGTTGATATCTCCCTGGTAGCGGGTAGACTGAAGATTCTCCCCTAGTAGCGAGTGAGCGCACGTCACGATCGACCGAGCTGACCAGTAAAAAACAAAAGTTATTTGATTCTTAACAATTATATTTATTTAAGAAGCGAATAACAATAAATAGAATTCGAGAAAAAACTTAACAAATATCTAACTATTTAACAGTATCTAAAATTCCTAAGCTGTCAGACATTGACGAAATTGGCAAAGTGTGAAAATGTTTATAAAAGCGTTTCAAATTAAATTTTCTTACAAAAATTATTATTGAATAAACTTTACTTAATCGGCTCAAATGATGCCAGAAAGTTCTAAGTACCTATGTTTTTGAATGAACCTGATGAAATGATCAAAAATGTTATTTAAATATTGCGAGTAAACAGAGCGCAGCTGCTCTCTGGGTAACCTGGATCGCAACTGAAGTTTAGCGTTGAATTTGATCTAGGGCATTGGCATGCCCGTGAATTAACACTGACCCGGTAAAAAGGGGGTTTCGTAGAATTTTACGATCCGCATAATAAGTTATGACCCGACATGGAGCATGCGCACTTGCACAGAAGATGAAAGACAGGTAAGCGGAGGAAGCTGGAAAATAACTTAAAAAATAAACAAAAATACAAAATTCAGCTGTAAGGAATGATCGAGGAAATGTGACAAAGGATAAACTTAAACAGTATATATCAAAAATATCAAGGTCTGATGCCCAAAAACAACAATATATACGATAGAAAAGAACAACATAAAAAGTCACGTATTGCATTTAGGACATGTACATTAATTAAATACATCTGATAATGATTACGAGTTTTGCAATATTTCAGGTTGAATTTACATGATAATATTATGTTAATATAATAATATAACATATATAAAAGATGTTTATAATTATTTGTTCATGTCAATATTACAAAATAAATATATTAAATTATTGCATTTTTATCATTTAATATGTAAATAAAAGTCATATTCACTAATTTTACAATTGCCCTTGTAAATTATTATTTTACATATACTCCTGCCATGACGATGACGTCACATTATAATTATATCTGCTAATAACACAAAAAGATGTAAATTCATTTCATTTTCAAACGGAAGAAATGAATAGATTACATTTTTCTACCATTTGCTACTTGTTTAACACGAAATTAAACTAATTTTTCAATCCAATGAATTGAAAAAATGTTTAAATCAAGGTAAGGCAAATCGTCTCATTAAAGTGAGATAAATCGTCATATAAGTTTGGTCAAGTCGTTAGGTGCGAATCGTTACCCTAATCTGCATCTTATTCCAGTAAATTTTTATTTTATTCCTTTGTCACCTAAACAATATACTGTAGATGTTTAAATGCTTTGTAAACGAAAGACAATTTTTTAAAAATTTACATAAGTAGTCAAGATGCTTTGATTGTTCTTTCATATATATGTTTGTGCAACTCCAAAACTTTTCATTTCCAAATAACTACAATTTCATCCATGCACAGAATTATTGCCAAGAATTTTTTTTCTAGCAACTATATTTTTGCATAAAGTTTCCTATTTTTGATGTACTTTATTATGTTTATAAAGTAGATTATATCTTAAAGGAAAAAAGTTTGTATTTGTTTGTTTGTTTTGAGTTTACGGCACGTCAACACATTTTTGACCATTTCATGCCGGAATGCTATAATAGGCTTAAAAATATTAATGTGAAACGTTGTAATGACAATAAAAATGAGCCAATTAGATCCTAGAATACAAGTTTATCTGTTTCAAATAAATAAATGATTTGTTTTGATGGAATCGTATTAAAGAGTTATTTGAGTGAATTTACATAAAAATCCAGTTACGGGCCTGTAAAAAAATCTTGGCATTCAAAGAAGAAAAATCAATCAACCAATCATTGAGAAGTTGCAGCACTTTGACATCAATTTTGATGGAAAAATCAACGCAAAATAGTGATTTTTGCCATTTTTGAGATGTCCCGTCGTTGCCATGGTAACAGAAAATTTAAGCCTGAGCATGTTGTGTCAAGGGCAATGGTCCAGTTAACATTTGTGCCAAGTTTGATTTGTGATGAAGCAGCTTTTATAGTATAATAGCAATTTGAACTTGTAACGGGAGACTTTTCAATGAAAAAACAGCCATTTTTTACAATATGCTCATGAAGTAATGGGTTAAGACTTCATTTAATCAATAATGAACCAATTGTATAAATAAATCGGAAAAAAAACATTATTCATTTCCAGATTTATTCACAATTTTCGATTTAATCTGTTGTTGATTTTTTGTTTGGAATATATGCAATTATTTGCATTTGTAACTGAGCAGATGATCTACAACCCAAAACAGTTATAATAGCTACCAAATTGTCATTGGAAGGAACAGCCTCCGGAATAAGTTTGCAAAGTTCGGATTTTTGAGCAAACTCAAGTAATCTTTCTAAATATTGTTTTCAATACAAAAAGTTTAATCAAACAGTAACTTGGATGGAAAAAGGACAATTATTGGCCGGGGGCCAGTTAATATAAAGATAGCACAAAAAAAACGTTTATAAGCATTAAAAGTATGTAGTCCATGCTATTTTTCCATTCTCCCATTGGATTTTACATTTCTCATGGGTGCGCCAGTAGAATAAGAACCCCATTTTTAAAAAAATGGGTGAAGAAATCCCTGGAGGAATGAAAACATTTTTTAAATATGTTTACATGTGTTGATTATTATATTTATGACCAAACAAAAGATAACATTGAAAAATTAAACATTAAAGAACTTCGTTGAAAGACATTTTTTTATGAAATACGATAAAAACTACTGTTCAAGAATGTCTACGTATGATATTTTTTCGTAACGGAAAATATACGATAAAATCCTTTTAAGATATCCCTGTGTTCGATATTGATTCGTGCAACTGAATGAATAATACAATAAACTAGAAATGTGTCCATAGGACACGGGTGCCCCCACCAAGCCATTGTTCTGTCAACCTTATGACTCTAGGTCAAATATGTTTTTGAAAACTAATCTTGTACTAAATTAAGGGCAAGAACTTTACAAATACTGAATAAATCCACAAGCAAACCCAAGGTGCATACAAACACATGTTGACCAACATTCTTGTAAACTTTCAGACCTACAAGTGAAATACTTTTTGAGCTTTGCATGAACAAATTTGAAAATTGCACAGTTTATTACTACTTGTAAGTCAAGGGCAATAACTGCTAACAAACTGAAAGAAATCCACATGACAGGTCCCAGGTAATGTTTCACAGGTGATGTGAATCACTAATTACTTTAATTTAGTTGAATGTTGATCATTATTCCTGTAAGGTTGGTTGATTTTACTAAAGCACTCAAGGAAAAATAAACATAATGAAAACGGTTTTTACTAAGTCAGGGAAATAACTCTAAAAATACTGGATATACCACAACAAAGCGAAACCACAGGTGCCAAAAATTAAATATGACTGAGCAACCCTACCCGTAACGTTTTATGTCTCTTGTCAAAATCCTTTTTGAGTTACATACGACACAAGATTAAAATTGCAAAATCAAAGTCAAATGCCAATAACTCTAAAAATACTAAATTAGAATCCAGACGAAAAATACCCAGGTGCACAACAACAATGCTGAATAAATAACCTGTAAAGTTAATGACTCTATGCAAATCCTTTTTTGAGTTACATGCGACACAAGTTGAAAACTGCAAAATCTTAAGGGCAATAACTCTAAAGAACTAAAAATATACAGACGAAATTACCCAGGTCCACAACAACTCACGCTTATTAACATTCCTGTAAAGTTTCATGACTCTAGGTCAAATACTTTTTGAGTTACTTGCGATACAAAAGAGAACAGACGAACGGAAGGACGGACGGACAAGGGAAAATCTAAATGCCCGCCACTAAAGTGGGGGCACAAAAATTCTTTTCAAAAATTCCTGTGTAAGATATTTGTTTGTTTAACTGAACAAAAATACAACATTATTCCTAATTAAGATATTTTTTGGTCGTCTGACAAAAGAAATATGATAAACGTCCTGTAGGGTTAGGGTAAGGGTAAAAGAGTACGTTTGTAAGACATATTTGTTAGTCGTTCGAAACATTCTTTCAAATCATAAAAACACATTTTGTCTGATAAGAAAGACATGTTACGTCCAATAAAAATGTGAATATTGACATTCTAATCTTTTGACTGAACAAAACAAATCAATATTTAGAAAAATCATATTCAAAAATAACTCTGTAAGGTATTTGCTTGGTCGATCAAACAAAAAAATACATTAGAAAATCCTGTCCACGAATTTCTTGAAAGACATTTTTGACATTACAATAAAAGAAATACCGTTCAAAAATTCCTCTGTAAGATATTTGTTTAGTCAACCAGACAAAAAATATCACCGTAAAAACATATTCAAATATTCCTGTGTCAGATATTTGTTTGTGCAACAGAACAGAAAAAAAAATCGATAAAAAATCCTTATTAAACAAATTCTGTATATTTGTTATGTTTGTTTCAATTTTTAAGGCACGTCAACACATAACTGGCCATATCGTGCCGAATGCTATAATAGGCTTAAGGTGTTATATTAAACTTTGTAAATGACAATAAAAATGTGCCAATTGGATCCTAGAATACAAATTTATCTCTTTCAAATAATCAATAATTTTTTCGATGGAATTGTATTAAAGAGTTCTTTCAGTGAATTTAAACAATTAAATGTATTACGGGCCTGTGAAAAAATCATGACATTCAAGAAAAAAATGCTTGACAGTAACATTTTCATTACAAGCTACGCAGAAAGGGACATTGTTATTCGTGAGGAGATAAGAGTGGGTAATTTAAGTGTAAGATATATTTCTTTGTCCGGACAAAAAAAAAACAATATAAATCCTTCCTGTGTAAGCTCTTTTTCGGTCGTCTGATAAAAAAGATAAAAAGTCCCGTAAAAGAGTTCCTGTGTAAGACATGTTTGTTTGTCGTCCGAAACAAAATTGCTTTACAACAGATAAGAAAGACATATATATCCATTGAAAATATGAACATTGACATTCAAATCTTTTGACTGAACAAATTTTAAAAAATTAAGAAACCTTGTTCAAGAATTCCTCTGTAAGATATTTGTTCGGTCAACTGAACAAAAAATTACGATGTAAAAATCCTGTACCAGAATTCTTGTCTAATATTTTTTCAACCGAACATAAAGATTGTGATAAAAAAAGTCCTTTTTTATGAATTTCTGTGAAAGATATTTGTTTGGTCGACAGAACAAAAAATTACAATAAAAAATCCTGTCCAAGAATTTCTGTGTCAGACATTTTGTCGGTCGATTGAAACTTACAAAAGCACATTTCAGGATCAAAAACATGTTACATTCAATGAAAATATAAAAATTGACATTTTAATATATAAACCGAACATAAAATCATAAAAATCCTGTTCAAGAATTCCAGTTTTAGATATTTGTTCGTTTAACCGAACACAAAAATTACAATATAAATCTCGTTCAAAAGTTCCTGTTCAAGATATTTTTGGTTGTCTGACCTAAAAAACTAAAACGTTTTGTAAAAAAGGTCCTGTGGAAGACAAATTTGTTGATCGTTCGATATAACAGCACATATTTTCACATAAGAGAGACATGCTGCATCCAATGAAAAAATAAAAGTTAACATTCTAATGACTGACTTTTGACAGAACAAAACAAAATAAAATTCAGAAAAATCCTGTGAGGGAAAACAAAAAAAATAAGATAAAAAAATCTTTAACCAGCGTTTTTGTCTAAGAAGATTTATTTATCCGAACAAAAGAATTTTGATAAAAAAAAAACCTGCTCAGGAATTCCTGTGAAAGATATTTGTTAGGTCGACAGAACAAAAAATTACAATAGAAAAATCCTGTTTAAACAATTTTGTCGGTTGATCGAAACAAAAATGCTTGACAAAAAAGATAAAGATAAGCCCCCCCCATAGCAGTGCCATTTCCCGTCCGAGCTTTGTTAATTATTCTTTTTAAAAAAGTGGTCTGGTTTGGCACATAAAAGACCTCCGAATACCCAGATGTTGGAATGCCACCGTGTAGGGGAATTCCTGAAAATCCGGACAAAAGACAAACTATCCCCTTAAAGTTGAACACTTTGTGTGCATTAGTGATTTTTTTTTCTGGTGACAAGAGTTAAATTATTTGGGGTCGAGATAAGTGTGGTTTGGGTGTCTCTGAGTCCATTTGTTCATGGTGAAGATCCCGCGGCTTACTTCCGGACTTAAAAGGCCGACCAGCGGGTTCATTCAAATGTTTCCTTTACCAAGGCGACAATGTTTGAAGCGTTCTAGTATGTACTTAAGGTACGGGTTAGGCTCTGGTAGATGGTCTGTCCTTAGAGTTTAGGTACGAGCGTTTCAAATCGCCACCGCCAAGTTCACTGTGCATCGGGTTCTAAGACCTCGGGTTAGGCCTTTGTATACCGTAATCTGCCTTTTAAAACCCGGCACTGGAGATTTGAAATTATTACCATGGATTCCTTCCTTCCTAGACCTTCTGAACCGTGACAAAATTTCACTTCCAGCACTCAGGGCTTATAAGACACAGTAGCACAGAGATACGGCCTCTACACTTCAGATATAGGAAACCCAACAACATTTAACTCCTTTTGTTCGTTTATATCCGGGCAGTCGATGTCGCCGGTGTACCAGCTGGAAGGTCTAGGTTCAGAGCTGCAGTAGCTCCATTGCCATTTCCAGGGACAGGTTACAATACTTAAATGTCTGGGATCCAAAATGTCACATTAATTGCCTTTGTTGTAACCTATAATCCCTGGTATTACGTAGACAGAGGACTAGATATTTTTTACACTTAGGCACGTTTTTCGCAACCCAAATGCAAGCTTCAGTATACACTGGCCTTAATTACAATCGCCCATTTTTGTTCGAATCCCCAATCTGGAGTCTCAGGCATGATTCTCTAGTTCTTCAGCTCAGCTTTTCTATAAAATCAGGTTCTTTTTCATCCTACAGAGGTGTCCAGGACCGCCGTCCTTGCTGCCCCCTGCCCGATGTCAAGATCGGTCGGTGTACCAACATGAAGGCCTGGGCTCAAACTTACAAAATATTGACCTAGGGTCCTGAATCTTTACTGAAATGTTGATCAGCATGTGTAGTTGTGCACCTGGGTATTTTCGTGTTGATTTATATAGTATTTTTTAGAGTTATTGTCCTTAACTAATTAAAAATTTGCAATTTTCAACTTGGTTGTGCGTACCTCAAAATGTTTTTAACCTAGAGTCAAGAAACTTTACCGTTATGATGATCAGCATATGAAGTTGTGCACATGGGTTTGGCTTGTGAATCTATATGTTTTGTCAGAGTTGTTGCCATTGACTTAGAAAAAACCGTTTCATTATGTAGTGTTATTTGTTCCTTGAGTGCTTGAGATTGAATCAGCCAACTTTATAAAAATAATGATCAAAATCACTGTAAAGCTAAGCACTTGGCATTTTGCCTGTAGATGTTTTTATGCTCCCCGGGTTGTCCGTCAATCAGTTCGTCAGTCCATCTGTACGTACGTACGTCGCGAATTTGTGTCCGACCAATAACTTCGTTATTTGAAATCGGATTTTACAACTTTTTCACATAAAAGATCACCATATTAAGACGACGTGTTATGCGCAACTTTTGGGTCGCTAACTTGAAGGTCAAGGACACAGCATGACCTTGCAGCTAAATTTGTCCAGCCCATAACTTTGTTATTTGAAGTCAGATTTTTGTTACTTTTTCACAGAAATGATCACCATATTGAGACAACGTGTCGCGTGCAACATTTCGGTTGCTACCTTAATGGTCAAGGTCACAGCATGACATTGCAGCAAAAATTGTGTCCGACCCATAACTTCGTTATTTGAAATCGAATTTTATAACTATTTAGGAGAAATGATCACCATAGTAAGACGACGTGTCGCACGCAAAATTTGAGTCGTACATTTAACAAAATCTCTCCTCACATAAAGACAGGTCCAATATAAGTATGTTCCATGTCAGGGTTAAACTAGGCTTAAGGCCTTCATATGCAATATTTTATATTGGGGTACACAAAAGTTATTGTTTAAAGGCTTAAAATATCAACGCCTTTACCAATCAATACTTTTGTCAGGGTTTTATCTTAACCCAAACTCGGACAAGGCCTTCATTAAGCTAATGTAATTATTGGGGTACAACATGGGTAAGGGCCTTCATATAAAATGCTTTACAGGGACGATTTGCTTAAGTGTAAACATATAAAAGCCTCTGGACCAGAACACAATGCTTAGGGAAAAGGGGTTAAGGTTACGCTTCCCCCAAAATTTATGGGCCTTTGTACGATAGGAAATCTGAAATTTGATGTTCATATATTTGCGACATTTTAACCAGGGTTAGGGCTCGACTTTACTCTTTAATGTATCTTGGAAGTAAATATAAGTCTTCGATATGCCGGTTTAATGGCGGTCTTTTTGAAATTCACCTGACGCCGCAACATCCAACAGTCCTCCGTCTCTAAGCCACTGAACATGCTTTAGTGGCCCTTTGTCTAACCATACAGTGGTCACTACATAACATTTAGTATACAAATGCCTTATGTAAAGGTTTTTCTGTTCGGCTTATTTAGTTTTACCATACTGAGGAACCTCCCTGAGTTTTGCGGGTGACACCTTAGTTAATAGCCTTCGCAAATACTTTTACTATGTAAAGGCCGAGCTGTCAGCTGAATCAATTTTACTACACAGTGGCCAATATGTTAGGTTTATGTGTTATAACTATGTTTGAGGGCCTTTTTATATCAAAAAACGGTTATCAGGGGATTTATTCTAACCATGTCTTTTGAAAGTACACAAAGGCCCTTCTGTATGACTTACGGGTTTCAACTAAGTGTGAAGCTTTTACATGGTAAAAAAACGGTTAACATGTTTTTCGAATAGGTGAATTTCCTAGGGCCATTATAATGTGTATTGTATGTCGCGGTAACAGATTTTCTTTTACCCAAATTATTGGCTTTCCACGCACAGGCCCTGAGATTTTTGCACTTTGAAAAAAATAATTGGGGTTATTTTGTGAATCCCTAACGCGCAAAGGCCTAATTTTTTGCACTTAGAAAAGTTTATGCGCTAGTTCACCGGTTCAAATCCCATCCCTGAAATCCCTCATTCTTTTTTTTGTTTGGTATACAAAAGGTTTTTGTAACAAAATCTCTCCATATATATAGACAGGACCAATATAAAGTTTGTTCCATGCCTTGGTTACAAATTCGCTATAACCTTTACTTCTGGGCAACTTGCGCAAGAACTCTTAAATGTGTGCACTTAGAAAAAGTAATCAGCGAAGTCACTTCGGGCTGAGTCCTATCTTTTTTACCCGTTCTTTTATGTTTAAAAAACAAAGGCTTCTAAACACAAAATCTCTCACCACAAAAAGATAGGAACACTTTCAAGTATATTCCATGTTGGGGTAACATGGGGGTCGGATAAAGAATTCTTTGTAAGTCATCGGTTCGAATCCCACCCATAAAACCCGTCCTTCTATTTATTAAAATATAACAACACTGAAGTGAAGTATCGGGTAAATTATTACAGCTGTTACTCGGTACTTGACTCATACATTTTTGGAGTATTAAAAACTCTGGAAAAAGTGATCACAACAAGATAACCTCAAAATTGTAGACTCTAGAAACCTGCTTAAGCGGCACTTAAATTAAAACACTGAAAGTGCTGGAAGCAATGCGGGTATAACAAAACTAAACAGTGAACATTTCTATTTCGAGTTACATAAATTTCTTTTAATGTAAAACATATCCCGATTTGGTCATAATCAGGAGACATTATTGCAAGAAATGTTCTTTATTTTATTTAATTACAGAAATGTTTCCAAGTGTAAAAATGTGAAGGTCTCCGCGCAGGAATTCTAGAATTAGGGTTCAAGAAAATTTAAATTTAGAAGCAAAGTGTAAAAAAAGTCCGAGCCTCTACCCGCTTTGGAGATCTTCTATATAGATATGCTATGACCTGTCTTTAACATAATTATCAGAGCTGACATATATTCTTCATTGAACGTCAGCTGTTCAGTCTGTAACAGCATCTTTTTTCCAAAAGAAACATTCATTATGTACAGCAATGGATTCTTTTTAAAAACAATATCATATCATTGAGAAGTTAAGTAATCAGATTTTACTACACGAGCCTATGTATACATGATGCAAGTATAAATCATGGTAAATTGTTATTCTTGATATTATGTTAAGTTTGACTGATACCGTGGTGTGTTTTCATAAACCGTAACAACCGAAATCGTTACTTGTACAATTTGTAACTGAACATCTTGTTAGATAAATTATTTGTATCCATAAAAAGAAAAGTGGACACTTTATTTTGCGTTTAAGTATGTGAAGTGCATGCTCTATTCCGTTTAAATATGCATGGATATAAAAATTAAATTACGGTCGTTATAATAAGTGATATCAATTTTAAGTTTGATATTACCCTTTGTAATTTTGTATCTGTTTGTTGAGCAGTAAATTTGTTTCATGAAGTAGAGTACTAAATATACATTAGTTAATATAAAATGAAATTGTTTATTTATAAAAAGGATTATTCAAGAAGTGTTTTATTAATAAATGTTGTTACGAGTCTTTGTTTAATATATTTATATTTGTATTCAAAATTAATAAATGAAGATGTCAGGGTAAGTTAAATTGGAAATGTATCCTTTAAAATTACAGATGAATAATGATACAACATTTTTTGTTCTTTGGATAGAAACATTGAAAAATATTCACACAATTGTGTTATTGACGTAATATATTTACGGCTTAGACAAATTGAAAGACATTGTAATTAGGATTTTGATGTCAATCGATATAGTTTATGGTACAATGAATAATATTTATCGTATTTATCGTATTTAAAACATTAAAGTGTAATTTAAATAATTGACAAATTTTATTATTTTCAATAGTATTTATTTGTATCACGTGTCAGACATCGAGATATGTTTCTTATTTTACAGAACGCAGATGATAAGACTTCAACTTGGCAATCTATTCCCGATAATACAACAGTAGTAACAGCCTATCTAGATATAGGTACTTTTTCAAAAGGACATCCTTATAGGAAAAGGTCGAAAACATTTTATTTTGAAAGAGCCAAAGCGTTTAAATATTTATTAAATGCATTAATAGTATATACAAATTCAATATTGTTTAAAAATCATATGCTTGAAATACGACGTGACCTTCTATCTGTTACAAAAGTGTTGCTTATTGATTCAATGTCAATAACGTCATTTCAATATATAAAACGAATTCAAGACATTTTTCTGTTGCATTCGTACCCAAAATACTATCCGCATACAACTAATCCTTCGTATACATGTGTTATGCATGCCAAATTCGACTTTCTATTGAAAGCAACGGAAGAAAATACATTCAAATCAAAATACTTTATGTGGTTAGATGTTGGATATTTTTCAAGTAAACCACCTTTAAAGATGTTTCATTTATCCAAACCACCATCATTTAATGAAACTAAAATAGCGGCTGGCCAACTTGTTTCAAATCTAACTCAAGCTCTTGAACTAGATCCATATACAATTTTTAAAAAGAAAAAGAGCATTGTTGCGGCCGGGCTATTATTTGGAGAGAAAAGTCGTATAATCAATTTTTCAAAACTATATCAAAGTGGGTTTAGGTACTTTTTGTCACAAAATTTAACCAATTCTGAGCAACAGGTAATATACGCTATTTACTGCGATAAAGGCAACCGTATACTAAAACCTACAGTTGAGCTACAATATTACAAGGCGCCTGGTGTTTCTAACTATCATTTTCTTGGTATTAACCTTATGAAAATAAGCTCATTTTCGTAATTGAAAACAATATTGAAAATTACATGTCACATATTAGACAAGAACATTATTTGTCCTTACTATAGGATTTGCATTGCTTGTTTAGTATTTTACCAGTATCAAAAAAATCAAATGTATAAAATGAATAATCATCGTTTAAAAACATAAACAAAACTTCCAAATGTTACGTTGATATGCAAAAAATATTTAAAATGCCAGGCAATTATTGAGATGGGAATCATTTCCTCACTGACCTTAAGATAATTTCGTTTATTAATTCAAGACTAGTGAGCTCTGCTGACATAAAGAACAGTGATGAAAACAACAAATGGAGGTAAATGAAATCTGATCAACGGTTACCGAATGTTATATAATATACTTGATTTAAGATTATATTGCTGCACATTTATATCACGTTATATGTATTCCTCAGTAAACTCCACTTATAGCGGACACTGTTATAGCGAACACCCGGTTTTAAAGAACAATTTTTAACATCGAAATTTGTCCTTTATTCAATATAAAAATATGGTCATAGCGAACACGGTCATAAGGGATAATTACGTCCTATGGAACTCAATATCAGTCGAAATTTAGTTTAAAAAACAGAAATTACATTTTTTAACGAACTCCAAAATTTCGTCTATTCGTAAATAGATCCCGTAATTTCTACTTTAATTTTCATAGGCACGGATTGAACCTTGGCCGAATATAACGTTTATTGTGTTGTATGAATTTCAATACAGCTATGAAAATGAATTTGTGTAGCAGTACGTAATAGCTTATATTTAAGATTGTCACTTAGATAAAACGATTATCATTCATTTAATTTCATTATTTCTTTTATTTAGTAGTTTTGCTCCAGGAAAAGAATAATGATAATTTATAACCAGTTTTCAACATAACTTCTCATGATAATCCACAAAAGGAACAATGTACGTTTGATTTAAAGGAAAAAAAATCTATATCTTTCAAAAGTAAAAGAATCCCTTAAAATACATGTATAATAGAAGATATTAGATATAAAAGGACAGAAAAATCGAAATAGTTTATTGTTAATCATTGATAGGAAACGAAAAACAAGTTTAGAAACAAAATATGATATTTTACGAGAAATCGAGAGAGCAGAAATAGTATGGCAGTCAAAAATCCGACAACGAAATAATTTAAGATTACCTGTCGGTAGTTTAAAAAAACAGTTTTTGCAGGTATGAATCACATCCGAACACAAATAAGAAAATTAAGATAACTTTACCAAAAAGCGTCCTTGATGGTATAGGTCATTTAAAAGTTAATGTCAGTTTAACCTTTGAGAAGGTCTAGTCCTAAAGGTTGTTTTGACCAAGATTGAAATAATCAATTAATTAGCAAGTTACAGCCAATTATAACACTAATCAATGAAACTTTAATTAATTTTATAATTTGACCATCAAAGTCAATTTTATACATGGGTAAAGGTCAGTTTGAGTTTAAAACACATGAAGGTCTTGACCTAAATGATGTTGTAAGTAAATATGAAGTAAATTCATTTATAAACTACAAAGTAATAGCCAGTTAAAGCAAGAGAATTTCATTAACATCCCCTTGATAGTCAAGGTCAATCCAAGGTCAAGTTCACATCTATATTATTCAATATGTTTGGTTCGTAGCAAGTCTTGTTTTGTCAAAAGTATTACAATTCAACCTTAATTCAATAATTTGACCTTAACAGTCAATGTTATTTTGAACTCAAGGTTAAATTTACATGGGCACTTAGATTTTACTCACACTGCCGAGTTTTTGTCTAAATCTGGTGGCCGAGCACTAGGTGCAATTTCTTCTAAAGTACATGTACATAATTATAAAGATGTTGTCTTTAAAACATTTTCTAAAATGTTCTATTCATGTGCTTTTCCTGTAACAGATTACTGTTCCTCAATATGGGCTTTTAAATATTATAACAAATCGATATGACGCAAAACAGAGCAAGACAATCTTTTATGGGACTGCATAAATTTGCATCATTATTAGCAATAAATGGTGATATGGGTTGGATTTCCACCCAACATAGACGTTGGGTTAACATTTTACGATTTTCGAATCGACTTGTAAATATGCCGGACGATAGTGTTCCAAAGGCAAGAGCGATCAGAAATCACAAGTGTCGCCTCATGATGGCCAATTTCATGTTGGGACAAATTTTGTGACAGACGGACAGACAGACGGACAGTGCACAATTAGACTTGGTACTGATCATTCCTGTAAAGTTTGGATGAAATTGTATCAGTAGTTTATGAGGAGTAGTCCGGACAAGCTTTTGTGTATCTGGCAACACACAGAAAAAAACACCTTTTTATCAAAGGGCCATAACTCGGCTAAAAATCATTCAACTAAAAAACCCGTGCAATATGCACAAGGAGCTACAAATCAATCCTGTGAAGTTTCATTGAAATTGCATTAGTGGTATAAGAGAAGTAGTCCGGACAAACTTTAAAATTAAAAATTAAAAAGGGCCATAACTCTGACAAAAATCATTGAACCGGAAAATGCTGACAATATGCACAACTAAACTTGGTACTGATCATTCCTGTAAAGTTTGGATGAAATTGCACCAGTTGTTTATGAGGGGTAGTCCGGACAAGTTTTGTGGCGGACGGACGGACAGACGGACGGACAGACAGACGGACAGACGGATAGACAAACGACGGAGAAGCGATCCCTATATGTCACCACTACTCCGTAGAGGCGACACAAAAATGTTCTCATATGACTACAATTGCTTCGGAAAAACATGGTGCAATGATGTAAAGACTATATTGCAACAAATTCAAATGTCAAATTTCTATGAAACAATTTACCTGTAAACCTAAAAGATGTTGAAGATGCATTGTTTGTTAAATATAAAGCAGATTGGTGTAATAATGTTAGAAATGTTGCCAAACTTAGAAGATATATTGAATTAAAACAACATTTTAATGCTTAAAATTATTTGCTTTAACTAAGATTGAACGGTCTCATTTAGCCCAATTCCGACTTGGTATACTTCCATTAAAAATAGAAATGGGAAGATATGTCGGTTTAAATGTAAACGAAAGATTTTGTCACTTTTGTCCAGTTAATCTTGTAGAAGATGAGACTCATTTTCTTTTAAACTGCATTAAATATAATGACTTACGAGAGAACCTTTTATCAAAATGTAAAGCTAGAAATCCTGATTTTGAACAAATGTCTGAAGTAAATAAGTTAGTATATGCAGTCAACCATCATTATGTGCATGTTGCTAAATTTTTATTTGAAGCGAAGACGGATGTCTCTGTACAGAAATTAATTAAAAAGAAATGTTGTAAATATATTTGCTCTATAGATATATACATAAATGACAACTGTATATGTACCATTTATGTGATTTGATACCGAAAGTAATTGGGGAAAAAATGTAAACTTGTATACTTCCTATTTCTCTTATAATGCAGATGTTATTATGTCCAAGAACATTTCAATTACTATTTGTTCGTGAATGAATATAATTAGTTAATATCTAACGTATGTTATAAATTGTATATTTTTGAAAAAAATATTAAATAATTTAGTGACTTGTAGGCCCAACGTGGCCGGGTGTTGTAAAAATAAATATGTGTCGTTATTATGTATGTACATAACACAATGTCACTATAATAAAATATACTTATCTTTTCTTATCTTATAACAAAATTATAGCCAGTTGTTACAGAAAAACTGTAAAAATGAAACTTAATAATTTGACCTTCAAGATAAAGGACAATTATGAGTAAAGGTTAAGGTATGTCTGGTCTATCCTTACAGATAATCAAGTTTGAAGACAATCCATTTAAAATATCAAATTTATAGCAATTTATAGCAAAAACAGAGCAAGGTAAAACAAACAAAAAGAAAACCAAACAATATTTAGACATTTGACCTTGAAAACCAATGTCATTTATGAATGAATGTCAAGGTTAGTCATGTCCACACTTGAAGCTTTTGTCAAAGGGTTGTTGTGGCCAAGTATGAGGGCAATACACAAAAACCTAAAAGATTATGATCAAGGTTAAAGTTTGCGGCAACGTTAACGTCAACGCCGACATGACTGTTACAAAACCTTTATTTAAAAAAAGTCATGCTAATAAGCGTCTAAAGGGAAATGTTTTTCATTGTATTTTTATTTTTACCATTTCAACTGCTTATTAGTTAATTTGTTGAAATGCTTATTTCCGGTTTCTAAAATATAAAGACGTTTAAATGTCTATCATGTTAATCAAATGATTTTGTGTGAATTACTAAACTCTTAAAAAGGAATTGATGTGTATTGAATATATAAATGGGAATAGCTTCAAAATGTATTAACATTTATGAAATCTATAAAGTATTCATGGTGATATTTATACAAAAAATTTTAGAATACATTTAATTAGTTGGTGTAAAAATGTATGATTCACGTGATATATCTGAACACATCGCATATAGACATTATTGCCAAAAAATCGTGACGCTTGGTTAGATATAACAGTTATGACTACTAGTTTTATAGGATAGATCTAACGGGAAATAACGGTTACCACGTACTCTGTTTGATCGCTTGTGACTTTTGATCATATATATTATGAATGTTATAAGCGGAACACCGAAACGAAAAAAGAATCCACCACTAGCTGAAGCGACTTAGACTCTAGTATTATAACAAACCCATTTAGTTCCTTAAATGAAACCACAGAAGAAACAGACTCAATAGATAAAAGTTAAGGAACTTTTAGGAAAAGGCCTTCGAATAAAAAACAACCCCAATAACTCCAAGTCTCATCAAAGAAAAAAAAAAAAGTTAAAAAAAAAACCGCGGCATCAACTGAATTGATAGAAACGAACGTGGAGATAAAACTTGGACAAAACCTAGATAAAATCGATGAAAAACTCAACAACGTTTTAACAAAAGATGACAGGTTATTCATCAGAGACATGATAAAAAACACATTTGAAGAAATGAAGGAAAATTTATAAGGATCATTCATAAAACGATTAGAAATTTTAGAAAACAAAATTTATAACAAATCAGCCTCCACACAGAGATAAGCGAAAACAAACATGTTATGGAAACAAGATAAGAAAAATCAGAAGAAAACAATGAATCAAAAATATTGAAATTAGAAAACGAAATATTAAATGAAAATGTAAATGATCAAGAGCAATATAACCTTCGTATCACGGGAATAAAAGAAGATTCATCTCAACAGTCTTCATTACAGACAAAATACAATACCAGAAAATGTGCAAAGACCATCTCAGTTTGGTCGTTCTCGATGAAGAAAAAGACATTGCATATAGAATTGGTCAGTTCACAACAGGCAGAAACCGTCCAATAATTGTTAAATTCGTAAGAAGGCAAACGAAATTAAATATAATAAAAAGTGCAAAATCACTTCAAGGAACCAGAATATATTTAAATGAAGATCTTACACACTCCCATCAGCAAGCTTTAATGGCATTACTTTTAAAAGATCCAAAACGAATAGAAAAAGCATCGTCTTTCGAAGGCAATGTATTTGCCATATTCAAGTCAACGAAACGCTCAAGACGAAAACACAACAACACGCCAGATCAAATTCTCAGAATATGTTCAATGGCTTTCCCTCCCGTGACCAGCTGGTGGATTCGAGGAAATTTTTCCGAATATTTGAACAAAAAATAAAACATAACTCGTTGGAAACAAACAAACATATAAATACCAACAAATCAAATGAAGACTCTTAAGTTAAAAAGGGTGCATACATGTATATCATCAGAAAAAAAAAATTCAACAAAAGACGCGTAAAAACTATTGTAATTAAGCATTTAAACTTTGTTTCATGTGTTTATGAGTTTAGGGATAGGTGTTAGCTTCTTTAAATTAACATTTTATAATTAAAGTAGCTTTCTTGAATCACTTATACTGCTCTTTTTAATCCCGATAATAACATAAATAGTTATACACGAATTGGACACAAATATGTTATTTTCCTTTTCTGAAACATTGTGCATTCGTTTAAATATGTTTATAAAATCAATTTAAAAATTACAATGAAATAAAAATTACGCTGTTACCCAGATTATTTACAGAGAGTTTTTCGTTTTCGCCGCACATGAAATTGACTGTTATATCTCATTATGAATACTATTGTTCAATCTTAGATAACTTGATAACTTTTGATTATTTTATTTTATTTTTGCGCATTATTTTCTGACCCAAGAACGTTTATTAGTATGGGTAATAAGTCGTTTATACAAGATATTTCTTTGTTTCTTTGTTCTTTTTTTCTCTTCTCCCTTTTATGTTTTGCGATAAAATAGAAACTTATAACAAGGGTATACTGACAGTTCGAATGTCAAATTGAATGAAATATAGTTACCTTGCGGTAAAAGTTATTACATTTAATAGTATGAATGTCAAAATGAATGTAATATGTTTTTGTTGTGATAAAATGTATTACATTTGATAGTTTGAAACGTCAAAATGAATGTAAAATGTTTTGTTGGGGTTGGATTTATTACATTTAATAGTATGAATGTAAAAATGTTGCGGTTAAATGTATTAGATTTGATATATTGAATGTTAAAATGTTATTTAATTACCTTTATAACTCATTTTCGAAAAAGTAACTTTAGTATTTATTTGTCAATGACTTAATATACATAAATATTTTTCTGTCATAAAATTTTATTCTATAACATTTAATTTTTGGTCTCCAAATATCCACACTTTTAAATGATATGTAAGAGTGTATGTTAGGAATAATTATAATATTGTCTTTCTGATATGTCATGTTTAAATATTTTGTTGGAAAATTGGGAAAAAGAATGTGATGGAACAATTATCAGTAGTGGGAATTCTAGTAATGTAATCAGTTAAGCGTATCAATTTTTTTTTAAATTGTTTAAATATTCAAATTCTAAATACTTTTGAAATTGAGATCAGACGTGTATAAGCACTTCATTTAAGGAATGAAAACAAAGAGGTATTTTTCATAAATGTATACGGCTCACATAAAGATGATATTGATATTTTCCGTAAACAAGAACCCTTCGTTAAAGACAGAAGTAATCATATCTAATTTATAGGGGGATATTTAAATGTAGTGCTAGAACCCTATATTGACAAACAAGGTGGTTAACCTCATACACATCACTTTTCAACTTAATGATATATTTCGGATACAAAAACTGTTCACTAAAAGATATACTTGGTGCTTAAAAGTACGATTAAATATAGCGTGTAGATAAGGTTATTTTGTTGTTTCAGCCTAGCTTTAAATCTTATCACTGTATAACATACGTAACTTCAAATTTTGATCCTATAGTGGGAAGTCCTGGTGTCTTTAAATTAAATAACAGTTTACTTTTAAATATAGAATTGAATGACAGAATAAAAAATGTAATAACTGAATAAGTTCTCTTAATACAGACACAAACCCTTTAGTCGGATGGGAAGTTATTAAAAGTGCAATACGAAAAGAGGCTATAAGATTTTCAAAATAAAAAGGAAAACAGAAAGAGAACAAATTCAAACACGTACGAGAGAAATAGAATAAATTGAAACTGAGATAGCTTGCAATTTGACGAAAATTTAGATAGAAATTAGAAATGAAAAAAAATCAAAATTAGAACAGTTTCATAAGGAAAATTTCAATGGAACTATAACGAGATTAAAAGTTTTAAAATATACAACCGTGAAAAAACATTAAATTGCTGAAAACCTTTGAGAAAAGAAATGCTGAAAAAGTTATTAATAATCTAAATGTCATCGCTAATGTAATGTGTAACCGAAATGAAATTCTGAAAAAATATATTGAAAATCTGAACAGTGAAAAGATACAAAGAGGCTCAAAATATGACTTTTGTGATGCAAATAAAACCCCTAAGGTAAACGAGAACGAGCGAGTATAAAGTGAAGGAATTATTACAGAAGGAAATGTATCGAAGCAATGGAAACCATGAAAAATGGGAAAAGTCATGGATTAGATGCTATAAACGTTGAATTTTATAAAATATTGTGAAATTAAATTAAAAATGATCTTATAAATTCTTTTAATTATTCATTCGAAACAAAATCTTTAAGTCAGTTGCAGGCACAAAGTTAAATAATTTCCTTAATCCAAAAACTATGGAAAGCCATTCTCATATGCAAATTGCTTTTTGCAAAATGACAAATGCGAAATGCTTATTGGCAAAATAATATTTCAGATCAATTTCCACCATTAATTCAGACCGCTGTCTTATTGTAAGGTAAGACGTAAACAGATATTTGCGAGGTTAAATCAAGATTTACAGTAATAGAAAATATTTTTCCTATGTTTTGGGTTTTGAAGATTCAATTAAGGCTTGTTGTAGGAAAATATCTACGACAGTATCCTCAAAGTACTTAATGCAGGGGTACTTTGTACCAAAAATGACCAGATATTACAAATAATATTTACATAATAATATCTACATATCTACATCGCCCTGATGTCGACGATTGTGTCAGCTTCATAGCTTGGTTATCTTTTGTGGGCAAATACAGTAGCCATTGTCACACAGATATCATGTTTTAGAAAATAAACAAGTACTTTTTTGACAGCAGACATTTATTGTAGATATAGGTTAAACATTTTGACCAAAGCCTTACTGAAAAGCCATCCATAGCAAAAAGTTCTTGATAAATGACAAAAATACATAAAAAACCTATAGATAGAAGTCTGGGTTTGATTAAGTTTGTTCATTGACATTATTGGTAATGAACACTGCCAATGCCCTGTAGCAAATAACTATAAATACTTACTGTTATTGTTTGGTATTGCAGACTAATTATTACTTGATACGGGGTGAAGGAGAACAGAGATGGAGTTTAAGTTGATGCACTCTATAAGACACAAATTATTGAAACTGCACTTAGGTTGTAGTGATGACTATATAACTGTGGGAAACAGACTGTTAGTAGAATTTGAACTTAATGATTGTTAAAATGAGGGTTATATAGTCCTTTTAAGTATGGTGGACGAGATGAATGATGAAGATTATTTTTTTGTTTTTAACTACATTCAACACCATAAGAAGTGTGTTGGAGTCACAGGAATATACATTGGTATGCATAACACACCACTGATGTTTTTCAGTGACTCTGAGGAAACATTGTTCAGCTGAAATGTCAGCAAATCGAAAAAAGCCAGGAAATGTAGATTGAGCTAATGTGTCATCGGAGCAAATTGGCTCAGCAAATGCGCAAACGGAGAAAAAAGTGTGTCATCTAATACGTCAACAGAGCAAAGTGGGTCATCTTAAATGCGTCAACAGAGCAAAGTATGTCAGGCAATGTGTCATCAACGGAGCAAAGTATATCAGGCAATGCATCTTCGGAGCAAAGTGGCTCAGCTAATTTGTCAACGGAGCAACATATGTCAGGCAATGCATCATGGCAGGAAAGTGACTGAGCTAATTTGTAAACCGAGCAAAAATATGTCATCTAATACGGGGGTTGTTCAAAAAGTAATAAGACTGAGGGTCTTGCATGTTCATATATCATCTAATTTAGAATATTTTCATATGTATAGGGATCGTAAAATGTTTTCGACAATTTATGTATAAGTTTATTAATTAATTGTGATGAACGCGCGTTTCCTGTGATATTGAATAACCATGGTAACACTCACCCGGTTCAGCACATAACAATAGTTATTGAAGCTAAGTTGTACTTCTAATTTATTCATAATTTATACTCTGTTTGTCCATATACTCCACCAACACATTTATTTATATTTAAGTGACATTATATCTTAATTTTTCATCATTCGGGCATGAAATGGCATAATTATTTAGTTTTGAACAGCTGGGGTCATGACGTTAAATGTAGAAATATGGCACTCGGTAACAAACAGAAATTCGTGCGATCGTTACATTGTGCCAACAAATTCGCAATTTTATTTCAGATACATACAAAATAATAAAATTAAGAAAGGAAAATTACCCTGCCATCAGGACACTCGTTTTCAACAGGTACAATCAATTTAAAAACGGCGAATACAAAATATTTAACAGGAAAGTGTGAGGATAAAAGCGGATAATTGACAGGACGTTAATTGCAAAAGCGCTGTAAATGGATCGACGGTAAACGGTACGCGGACTGTCCGACACTTGTTATGTCGGCTTTGGGTCTACTTATTCAGTTGTCACCAAATGATTGTATATAAGACATTTCTATCAAACACAATTTTATTGTTTCTCATTAGATATACTTGCTTTTAATAAATTAATATAATAATGATTAACGGCAATGATTAGTAGTATTTTCCCCCATTTTTGTTTTAATAAATGATACCTTTCAATTGCTAAATATTGTTATTTTTCAATAACAATAGTTATTGAAGCTAAGTTGTACTTCTAATTTATTCATAATTTATACTCTGTTTGTCCATATACTCCACCAACACATTTATTTATATTTAAGTGACATTATATCTTAATTTTTCATCATTCGGGCATGAAATGGCATAATTATTTAGTTTTGAACAGCTGGGGTCATGACGTTAAATGTAGAAATATGGCACTCGGTAACAAACAGAAATTCGTGCGATCGTTACATTGTGCCAACAAATTCGCAATTTTATTTCAGATACATACAAAATAATAAAATTAAGAAAGGAAAATTACCCTGCCATCAGGACACTCGTTTTCAACAGGTACAATCAATTTAAAAACGGCGAATACAAAATATTTAACAGGAAAGTGTGAGGATAAAAGCGGAAAATTGACAGGACGTTAATTGCAAAAGCGCTGTAAATGGATCGACGGTAAACGGTACGCGGACTGTCCGACACTTGTTATGTCGGCTTTGGGTCTACTTATTCAGTTGTCACCAAATGATTGTATATAAGACATTTCTATCAAACACAATTTTATTGTATCTCATTAGATATACTTGCTTTTAATAAATTAATATAATAATGATTAACGGCAATGATTAGTAGTATTTTCCCCCATTTTTGTTTTAATAAATGATACCTTTCAATTGCTAAATATTGTTATTTTTCTGTATATAATAATTTTGTCTTACAAAAGTACGTTGACATACATGTGAAAATTATATAATAATATAAATCTCTTTTTCATATTTAGTATTATTAGTCCAGGCTTGTTGAGTTCCCAGTTTACTCAAATTATTCGAGAAAATTCAAGAATGGCCGGCTATCGGGCATTTGTCTTGGAGAGTTGTACAAAATTGTGATTGCTTTCTTTCTCGTTTAATCTCCACACTTGAGACCTGGTGATGGTCACATAATTCAGACACTTGGAACACTAGGAGATGAATGACATTTGTTATATTTTGTATTTAGTTAACGACGTCATAAACGTCATTTATTGTATTGTTAGCGTTCGACGAGTTTCGTACCCCTTGTCATTTGAAACTTTCACAGAATTGCTATTTTTTAAACATTTTGTATTGAATTTTTTACTGTATATATAGAACATGTTCCGATATTGGTTTCTTGTAAAATTATGTACGTAAATTAAACAATGTGAACATTAGAGCTGCAGTCCTATTACTTTTTGAACAACCCTCGTATGTCAATAGACAAAAGTATGTCAGGCAATGCGTCATCAAAGCAAAGCCGGCTCAACTAATGTGTCAACCAGGCAATGCGTCATCAACAGAGCAAACAAAATGTCAGACAATGCTTTATCAGAGCAATGTAGCTCAGCTAATTTTTCAACAGAGCAAAGTGGCTCTACAGACATAAGAGTGCATAAGTATAGAGGCTATTTGTTGCCAAAAATCCAGCCTTTGAAACTTGACAAAGCATACTTTGGTTCTACTACACAGATTAGTAAAAATCTAATTGTCGATCCGAGAGTTACATACTGCACTAGTATTAAGTTTTTGATTATCTCGATTTGATAAAATGAAAGTTGTAAACATGCAACTTAGATAAATTGCAAACTGTAATTATAAATGTATAACTTCAAAATTGCGACATGTAGAAATGTAAACGATAGAACGTACACAATACGTTTAATGCTGTGCATCATGTCGTTGAGAATGTAACTGCATCAACTTGACACACTCAGGTTTACAACACCACACTTTCCTTTTACATTCTAATGCGATTAACATTTGTAAACGATTTTGCAACTTCCATATATGGAATTATCACGGAAATAGACGAAAATTAATAGGCGGAGCCAATTTCACGAAAGCAGAATGTAAAGAGAGGTAACTCTTGCTGGTACAAAAACATTTCAAATTATATAGAAACTGTTACATCAATCTTGTCTTTGAACATCCTCTGATTTTTTTAAAACGTATTTTAGAACAGGATATTCAAGTAATGCAAAATTGGTTAAGATATAATATAACAACGTATATACTGATAATGAGCATAATAATATGCAAAAACTGAATTTGGTGAAATGACATAAGGAAATGTTCCCCATATAAAATGACATTCACCACTATTCCCTAATATCAATGATATGGTTTTGTGAGCCACGGCAATACTCAAGCACATCTTTTTTTACCTTCAGCAAATAGTACTAGAATGCGATACATGGAAGGCACTTTTGGCAACTCGAATAAAGAGAACTGAACAATAAGCCTATGCCTTCTTTCTTAAAAGGACTATGTTGGGTTGTAAAAGAACTCATATTTTTGACCAAGTGTATAACCACGAAACAATGCAAAGGTTACTATCAATAATTCCGTTGTATAACAAAAACTTGTGAATTTGTCCCATTTTAATGTTGAAATAAATATTCAGTGTATCCTGGCAACTCTGTTTACCTCCATTGGGAGGTATTTTGAGTCATAGGATGTGATTTAGCATTTTATTGTTAAATATATGTAAGCTGGCATAGCTTAAGGTCTTTTTATGCATTGTGCTGAATCAATAGCACCTCTAAAATATGTGTATACATGCTGTCATTAGCTGTTACCTAGATTTGCTGTCTAGATTTGCTGTCTATATGATCAAAAACAGAGAACTACTTTTATGTACATGAAATACTACACAGAATATTTATTAAGTTTTGTAAGTGATGGCTTTCTAAGAGATAAAATAAACAAGGTAAACATGAAATGATAATCAACATACATACATTTGGACTCATTTAAATTTTACTTATTGAAAAACAAAATGGGAAATTATATGGTAAAAATAAAAAGTTATGTACGAAAGGGTACAAACAACTTTGGTTATAATTTCACTATAATAATTGTTAAAAAAATTTTCTCTTGTCAAATCATACGCTAGAATTAAGGTTACTTATATAATAGTACTACTAGGAAAGACAACAACCAGAATTTGGTCTGTATCAGTAATTAGTCGTATCAAAATCTCTATCAGATGTTGACTTGAAAATTTGAAAGTGGTAAGGTAGCAGCTTAACTGTAAATATTACACATTCCTATGCAAACTGGAATACAGTCAGTAAAATTTATTTGTCGTTTAATATAGTCTTTACAATAGCTTTCACTTCCTTGAAAAATATTTAACCTCAGACAGTATGTAACATGGTGTTTTGGGGTTTTTATTTAGTTTCTTTTTCCAGGAAATGTGGTGTCTACAACGTTTTAAAACTTATATGCCTATACTCCTTTAAAGTCCGCTGATGTTGATTGAAGGCAATCATGCAAGTGAATTATGTTAAGTAACTAAACACCTAAACGGTATGATAAACGGAAACTACGCTGCTTCTTGTCGCCGACGGTAAATACCGGAAATGAGCGGAAAATATGTTTATTTACGATGATTTTGTAGGCGGGACAATGGGCGCAGCTTATTTTATCTTCTATTGAAAAACGTGTAAAGCTGGATTATGCTGATCCGAATCATGATGGTTCTACAATGTAAAGCTAAGAATGTAATTTCGGTTTTGTGTATTCGAACACTTGGTATTGCTACTATCAGTTAATGCTTTGTCGTTTAACAAAATGTATTTTGTTGAAATGCATGTTTACAATGTTAAATCGGCAAACTCAATCCAAGTATGCAACATTGGAGTTAACATACAAAGAAATACATTTGTATTTTCTCCATTAACAAACTGTTCAACTCAGATCAACAAGGCTGGATTTTTTTGCAATGAATAGCCTCCATACATAAGAAGAAAATTCAAGCAAAAGTAAAGGTGATAATTTAGAATAAGTAGAAATTCTGTCCAGTGTATGCCACCGATCCAATAATAGTATGTTACTGTAAAGAAATGTGATGTGGCTTGCTTTAATGTATTTTATATCAGGACTTAAATAAAATGATGGTCATTAAAGTAATGGAGCATTTTTACCTTCTTTGTTTCAATGTTTACTTTTTCTTATGTAACTAGATTCTAATATTCAAATCATTTTATACTGATATTTTAAATTGTGATTGTATCTCTGTCAAAATCTCTAATTTAGTGACAACTTTGTATACTCGAGCTTTGACTGTAATACGACCAGCTCTTGTTTTAGTTCTGTTCAATAATACAAAGGAAATTAATTCAGGAGTTTGCTTTATTTTTTAATAATGTCAATTACACTGCTTTGTAAGGGTCCTTTCATATCTAGTTTTCTTTCCTTTTATTTACATGTTGAACAATTAAGTTTAATAAATATGGTTAGAAGTGAACGCTTTCATAGTCATTTCAAGACATTTTGTTAGACGAAAATATATTTTTTTGAAATTTTCGGGATTCATATAACAAGAATTTATAATGTTTGTCGTAAAACTAGTACATCTACTCCACCTGTTATGTTTTGTACCGAAATGGTATTTGTGTGGAGTTTCCCTTTTCATATACTACAATGAATTGTTGTGTACCTGGATTTTGTTCAATTAATGAGGCTGTCATATTATCTGGCTTTCATTATAACTCAGTTTGAAAAACATGTATGTTAGAATTATTACACGTTTACCGTATAAACTGGATAAAGTTAACTTGCAATCTGATGGACAGAACTTTTAAGAATGAAACTTTTGAATAAAAGAAAAATATTTTGTTCAGTATTGTATGGTACATTTATCATGTTTATTAGTTTTGGGTACAATTTAACAAAATTTATGTGTGAGTTGATTCTGCTTGTTTTATCATTTCAGTCTTTGCTATGTAATTATTTTATTCTAATATGCAGTCATTTGATGCAAAAACAACAATATGATGCTACATGTATGTTTCCCTTGAATGAGTCTGAATAAGTACAGAGTTCGACTTTGTTGTCTGTTTGTCTTTCTGTTAGTCTGTCTGACACACTCTTGTGTCCGCTCCACAACTCTACTATAGGAGGTATCCACTTGCATCTGGAGGAAGATACATCACTTGAAGAAGTGCTTTACAAAAAATGTTTAAAAAAAACATAACTCTTTCTTTCATCTGATATTGCCCTTTGTAAATTTCTATACTGAATTCTTGTCTTGACGATATCAAAAAGTATGATAGATATCAATTTGAAACTTTTTAAGTAGATAAATTGCATACATGTGAAGTGTATTACATAAGAACTATAACTGTTGTTTTCATAGATTATGAGTAATTACAATTTTTAAATTTCAAAAGTTAATACATGTCGGACCATATCTCAGATAGGTAAATACATCTCTTTTGTATTTACGCAGAAAAAGATGAGCATTTTAGCATCATGCAGCGCTGTAAGGAAAAATAGAAGTGTTACAATTCGGCCTTCATATTAAAATAAACATTCCATCCTGTTATATATGAGGGGAGACATGACTGCTTTCGTTTCCGAAAGCACCCGTCCAATTTTAAGTTTGGTTTGAGATCACAATGTAAATACATTCTTTTAATAAAATTAATCTTATTAATATCTCATATTCTAGCTATAAATTTAACTCGTAATATTCAATCATAGCATGTGTAGCAATGGATTATCTTTTGATATAATATCGTGTATTTTAAGCAAGATTTTTTACCAAATCCATATGTTACCCATAAAATTTAAAATATGCATGGGGATACATAATTGTTCAAAACGCTAATAAGTTTGTTAAGTTTAACGTGTATTTATTTAACAATAACAGCTTTGCTGCTGCTGGTGTTGATGAAGATGGAGAGTGCAGAGTTCAGCTTGTCAATTTGTAGTTTATGACTGATGTGTTTCTTCCCTTGAATTTTATTCTGATGTGCTTCTCTCCTTTAATTTTGTTCTTTGTTTGTATCAAATAAAAAAAACACATGATTTTACAAATTTGTTGATTTGTTCTCAATTATCTATCTACTATTACTGTGAAACCCCTGTCAGGGACAAGTACAGCCATCCTGTTTTACCAAAATAGACAGAGAGAGAGAGGAGTTCCAATACATTGTACAAGTACATAGCACTCTGAATCCACAACTCATTCATCGGTGCGAGCTTTTACGTTATTTCTAATGCCCGAAGAAACACCAAATCGGTCCCCCGTCGAGGATCGAAATTGGGAACTATCGCATCCCATGCAAGCGTCCTACAAGTGGACTAACTCGTCTCAATTTGGGGAATGGCCTATTGTTCTAGGAAAATGTTAGTATTTTTCATTTTGACAAAAAACCCTCTTTTCGCCGAGGTACATTTATTCATACATGAGAAATCATACTTGAGAGATACCAATTAATTTAAGTACTGTTCAGCCATGTCGCTTGTGTAACAACGACCAAAAAATTGTTCTATAAGTATTGCTTATTTCGCAGCTTGTTTATGAGCTACATATAATGCCTCGAAAACCATATACATAATAAATTTAATGAATTTGCTTTTCAATCTAGAATTTCTCACATGCGAAAAATAACCCCCGCACAACAAAATTTAATTTCATGCAGGAATAAAGCTTTGATACATAAAATGTCTAAGTTCAAGGACACATAACTCTGCAATGCCTGAATTGCCAGACAATAGTTGTTGTGGCTTGCTCATTTTCACTTCATGATTATGATATAAATCAAGTTTGAAGCCAGCCACATAAGAAATGTGAAAGCAGTTTGCTCCACAATATTTTTATGTATAAGTTATGCACATGTGTATATCTATATTTAAGGGCATATTACTCTGCAATGCCTGAATCGTACTAACTGACTTATGTAAAAAGCAAAGCTTCAATTCATGATAATGATTTATTGTAAAATTGAAACCAATCCCTTAACAATTGTTAAGGTAGCTAGCGCCACAAGAATATAGGTATTTATGCATACAGACCAACCGACCACCAAACAACGAACAGAGTGACTCAATAATTCCCCTACTTAAACTTCGTTTGCGGGGGTATTTTAATTGTTTGATAATATACACGTATAACAACTTAACGATAATTCTTTACTTAATTTCACTGTGACACCATGACTTTATTTATTTCAAATCTTTTAACTTGCATACAGTACAAATGCTCTATCAAGTTAAGTTGCATTTGCAATCTGTATTGGTCAATGACAGAAAGGGCCCAGTCAGAAAATATTTTTTGACAGCAATACTGATTACGTTCGTATAAGATTTTTTTTACTTTTTGACAAGAAATGATCAACCTCCACTTCATCAGCAACTTTGCTCTGCTCAGCAGTAGTGAACGTCAAGTTTGGTATATCATAAAGAGATCTTACAAAGATGCTTATTCCAATGATGTGCAAGCTGTTTAAATTCATTGCAAATTACAGGAATGAAACAGAAGTTCAAGCACTTTATATGAAGAGCGTTGTCTATCTCAAATAAATTCATGCACGACTGTAACAGGGATTGTCTCAAATATTGCCAAAACCATTCGATCCTTTGGTTGCGATTCGATGAACCATACATTACAACACATTTTGTTAACCTATCATTGTGGTGAGAGCGAAGAAGCATTTGGACATCAGCAATATTTACATGATCTTTACCCGGTCCATATGAACTGTTACTATCAACGGAACCTTCTTGGTCAGACGTGGATTTTTCTTTGTTTCGTCTAGTTCGAGCCAAATCAACCTTCTGCTCCAACCATCTTGTGCCCCATGAATACAAATCCCTGAAGGCTTTAATTTGTCGTTTCCATCTATATGCCACATATGGTTTGAACCTTTAATTCCATATTGCCTTCTCTGTAATTGATGCAGCTCTTTGTTGATCTTTACAGATACAGTGTATTACCTCCCTTACAGTTGACATACAAAACCGGGGGATTTTAGTCTAGATAATTTAATTCCGATTTTTTTTCATGAAGGCTTTTGAGGGTTAAATAACTGTACGAAGGATTAACTTTTTTTTTCCAAGTGCCAGTATTGGAATCTGGAAACAAAGTGATCCATCGGAAGCATTAATCACTACAAAATTACAAGAGAATTGCAGACTCGATTTGATTGAGTCTGTACATGAGGAATACGGTACATGAGCGGTACTCAATTCTTAATACTTAATAGTGATGGCATCAATGATGCCATATGCATGTGCCTATGTGCGCTAGTATTGGATAACTCATCACGTTAAAAGTTTTGACCCTGGATGTCACATGTAGCATGTATTAAATCGACGTCCATTTACCTTGACTAGCAGAAATTTCTGTTAGAATCTATAGTCCGACTATTAGTAGTAGATGTAACTGTAAATGTGGTGAGGGACATGGGTATAATTTGTATGTGCCAGTTTATAAAAGAATAATAAATACATTCTTCAATTTACTGGTCATCCATTCCGGCCTCAGAGAGGAAGAAGCGCATATGGCAATAACAGTTCGCATTTGTCATTTCGCAATAATCATTAGCAAATGTGATTTCGCAAATTGCATTTCGCATTTATCATTAGCAAATGTCATTGCGTCAATTGCAATTGGCTAGGCAAAATAGCGTTCCATACAAAACCTAAAAAGGATTTATCCCTTCTTTTAAACTGGCGGCCAATAAGTTTATTAAACATTGACTATAAAATACTGAGTAAATTAATTGCTAATAGAATTAAACGTGTTCTAAGTAACTTGATCGACAATAGTCAAACTGGATATATAAAGGGCAGATACATTGGTGAAAATATAAGACTGATATATGAAGTAATCGAGTACGTAGAACAAAACGAAAAACCTGGAATATTATATTTTGCTGACTTTAAAAAAGCTTTTGATAGTTTGAATCATAATTTTATTTTAAAAACACTCGATCTATTTTACTTTGGACCAAATTTAAAAATGTGGGTAAAATTGTTATACAAAAATCGAACAAGTTGTATTCTTAACAATGGTCTCTTGTCGGACTCATTTAATATCAGACAAAGAGTCCGACAAGGCTGTATATTTTTACATGTGTTTATCTCCTTTCATTATAGCAATTAAACTCCTCTCCGTAGCAATAAGAAAAAAATGCAAGTATTACAGGATTTCATATATTAATATTAAAGTAAAAAACAGCATTTTTATTAGATGGTACATATAACAATTTCAAAGAAATTTTACATATATTTGAACAATTTCATTCATTTCTGGCCTAAATCTTAATTACAGTAAATGTACAGCTCTAAGAATAGGCCCACTGCGAAACAAGCACGACCTTTTATATAATATAACAAATTATAGTTATATTTCATAGACATCAGAAAACGTTAAAACCATAGGAATAACATTTCATTCTAAAACTGACCATATCCTAAAATTAAATTATGATAACAGATTATCTCAATTCCAAATAGGCATAAACAGATAAAAAGCTAGACATCTCACAACAATTGGTATTATCTCAATATTATAATCATTAAAAATTCAAATTAACTTTCCTGTTTTACCAAATCCTCTAAATGATACTGTTAATACAATTAAACAACAATGTTATAAATTTATACAGAGCTCAAAAGGGATAAAGTCAAACGGGATTTGGTAATACAGGAGTACATAAACGGAGGTCTAAATATGATTGACATTCCTATATTTTTGAACTCAATAAAATCGAACTGGATAAAAAGAATAATAATTGATTCAGATAATGGGTTGTGGAAAGAAATAATAAAGAAAAATATAAAATATTAATCATTTGGATGGAATGTCTTTATTTAAATGTAATATGAACACAATAGATATATTGAAATCTAAAATCAAAAATAATTTTTTACACGAGTATTATTAGCTAGGAGTGAAATCAATTTTAATGAAAATCTGCAAAATATATCAGAACAAATTCTTCGACAAAATTCAAATATAGAAAATAACAATAGCCTACTCTATTTCAGACAGTGGAGAAACAAAAATATATACGTGTAAAAGATATCTATGATACAAACACAAACAATTTAAAACTTTAGTCAATTAAAATCTGAGTATAACATTTCCAATACTGAGTGTTAAAATTACCATAGACTTATCTCTTGAACCCCAACATGTTGGGGGGAAAAATAGATAAAATCATTCCATCTAAATAAATGTTTAAAAGCTTTTAGAAAAAACAAAAATACATCTCCTATATAGAAAATAAATACAGGTTTAAAAGGAAAGAAAGCTAAAATACCAGAATAAGATACTTAAATCCCAGTTAAAATGGGCGGCAGTATTTCCAGATAAAAATTTCAATTGGCAACAACTATATTTAAATGCAATTGATATTTGTAAGGATAATATTTTGCAAATTTTTTATTTTGATTTTTTACATATAAATATTGCAATTAACAAATTTCTTCTTTGAACATAAATTAGTGGAGTCTAACCTTTGTGATTTTTGAAATATGAAAAAAGATAGCATTGAACATATTTGGACCTGTCAGCAAACACAAATTTTCCGGAATGAATTGTTTAAATGGTTGGATGAAATTGGTATACATGCAACCAAGAACAAAATTTTGTCGTTTTTCAAATAAAATCATATGAGCCGCGTCACGCCAAAACCAACATTATGGGTTTGCGACCAGGATGGATCCAGACCAATCTGCGCATCCGCGCAGTCTGGTCAGGATCTATGCTGTTCGCTTACAAACCCTATAACAAGTGATAGCGAACAGCAAGGATCCTGATCAGACTGCGCGGATGCGCAGATTGGTCTGGCTCCATGCTGGTCGCAAACCAATTATGTTTGTTTTGTCATGGCGCGGCTCATATATTCTCTTATTTTCCAAATATCATATTTATGTATATATATATAGTTGTAAAACAAAATGAACATACCAAATAATCTTGTGTTAAAAAGAAAATTGATTGATAGAATATCCTTAGAAAAATACATAGCATTTCAAAATTAGTCTCTTTATGATTTCAACAGCAAGTGGAATAACTTTCTAAATATCAGAAGCATATTACCAATGCAGCCTTTCTTTCTTAATATTACCAATATTTTTTAAATAAGAATTAGAAAGGAATACACGATTCGATTATTTTAAAGACATTTTCTACAGTTTTATGAAAATTTAATCCTTTCATAGAATTTTCTAAATTTTTAGTATGATAAGCAAAATCTAATGAGGAATTCAAAAAATAAAAAGAAAAATATATGTTGGCGTGTTGGATTTCTTGTAAAATGGCAGTTTCCATGGTAATTATATATCTAAAAACTGTTAATATAATGTGTTATAACAAATAAAAAATGTATAAGATAGCTTAATACACACAACAATCAATGTTTTATGCAAAGATAACCTTATTCAAAGATTCTGTATCGAGGGGTGAAAGCGAAAAGGTTCTAACTCACTTTTTTTACAAAATTTACTTTTTTATATATTTGTAACATAAACACCCATATACATCTTATGTCAAAATATATCAGATTTAGTTTACTTACAAAAGGGTGAAATGAAAAATTGTCCAAAGGTTCTAAGTGAAATTAACTAGTTTTTGAAAAAGCGAAAAGGTTCTAACTGCAAATGGCAGTTAGAACCTTTTTGCTTTCATTAAGTATAAAATGTACAAGATTAAATAAAAACAACTCGAACTGCATAAAAATAAGTGAAATCAAAGCAATTTTGAAAGCTAAACCTTTTATTGTATATTGTCTTGATTTTGGAAGAAAACTTAAGTACTTAGAACTGTTTCGCAGTTAACTCCAATCATGAAATTATCAATTTTTTAAAAGGGAAACAGTTCTAAGTGTACATGGCGAGTAATGATCATGCACCATCTTAAAGGGTTTTTAGTGCCTGTGAGAAATTGTGTGATGATATTAAAGGTAGGGCTATTGATGACGGTAAGAAATCTGATAATGTTACTAAAAGTGATGCTTAAGCTGGTTGTAATTAATCCAGGGGCATAATTGAAGAAAATTTTAGCTTTAAGCTGTGTTCTCACACCCTGGCAGAGCCCTGGTAGACGTCCGGGGATGATCCAAGAACAACGAGGATACATTCACAACTCTGCCTGCAACGTCCGGGATGATCTGAAACATTCGGCATTCGACCCGGGATGGAATAAAATATTTATTATCACCGGGGTGATCCGGGAAGGTATAGCTTTACCGGCTTCATCCTTAGCCCTGCAGGGAACGACCGGGTTACGCCAGGGAAGCACTTTAGATCTGCTGACACAAACTAGGGATGATCTTGGGTATGATATAGCCGGTAGAGCTACAGTAGAGCTCCGGTAAATGCCAGCATAGCCCTGGTGAATGCTGGCAGAGCCCCTGTGAAAGCTGGCAGAGCCCTGGAGGATGACGATGGAGCTACTGTTGATCCCTGTAAAACCCCGGCAAAGCCCGGTTCATTTCAAAAGAATTACGGCAATTTGCAATGATTGCACTTGTTTGTAATAAAACCCTTCCCCATTTCCTTTCTGATAGTCTTGCATAAGGATTATTCAGAAAATCATCATAAATTACTTATTAGATAGGAGAAAATATCATTTAGAATTATATATATGAAAATTATGTATTAACGTCATCATTTTTGCACGTTTTCAATCCACCGGGTTCTTATAACCGTGGCTTTGCCAAAATCGTCCTGGCTCTGCCTTGGTCAACTGGGGCTCTGCCGGCGTCATCCAGGAATGAACAGGTAAGCACCGGCATGAACCAGAGCTTCACATGGGCTCTGCCTGGATGGTCCGGGGCATCATGAGTGTTAGTTGGGAATAACCGTAGTGCTGCCGGGGTAAGTGTGACCGCAACAAAAATTTCACCCCGGATCACTAGTAACTTACCTGGGTGGTCCTGGGCTCTGCCAGGAGTAAATGAGACCACAACTTTAGATGACAATACAATATCAGGTGATGTTCTAGAAAGTGAGACTTCATGTGATAGTGAGATATTTAGAATGGTTAAAAACTATTTTTTGATGATAATCAGAAATCTGGGTATGATAAGGTAGGAAAGGTTTTAATTAGACAAAATTACAAGATATTGTGACTTTGATATATTGGGCATTGCAAATGAACTTGGAGCTATGTGTGAGTTCAAGAAACTGAGTTGTGTTAATATAGCTGGTGCTATGTGTGACACTGAAATATTAAGTAACGTGAAAGAAAGTGGAGCTATGTGTGCCTCTGAGATATTGAAAAATGTTAATGTATGTGGAGCTATGGGTGAATTTGATGTATAAACAATGTAAAAAAGTATAGTTATGGGTCACACTTATGCTAATGAAGGTGGCCTTTGTGACTTGGCCTTGAGACATATCATCTCTTCTATGTATTGCTGCTACATGGGGATGTCTCAAGTGTGTTACCCATAAAATAAAAAAAATGTGCAAGTTATATGTAATGCACAGTTTGTAAAATATATTTTCAGTTCAAATATATTCTGGGACAGTTTGTGAAACTGTTTATTGCAAAGATATTATTGAACTTTGTATGAAATATGATAAACAAGATCGACAAGGAAAGGCGGCATTCAATGAACGCAGCCCCCACCCGACCCAGCAACAAGCGCCAGCGGCAAGGAGCCCAGGAGGACCCCAAAATTTCAGATAAGTCCAAAGAATATTGTTCACTATTATATGATTTAAAAATAGCTGTAATCTCATTGGTTCAAACGGTGGTAATCAGAACAAATTATGAAAAAGAGAAATACAGAATCCCTAAAGAAAGCCAAACACGACAAAATCGTAAATGTTGCAGGCTCGGTTTGATTAAGCCTGTTCATGGACGGTAATGGAAAGTGCAAGTTACCGTCCACGCCCCCTAGCACCGGCTTAAGCAGAATTCAACATTTCACACGAAATTGGTGAAATTTTGAATTTTAAAACATCCGCAGATGTGTTCATACGGCAGTTATCATGGAACCTTCAATGTGACACAGTAGTGCCATTCCATGAATAGCAGCGTATGGTCCCCAAGTAAAAGAATGCTTGTGCCCTAAACGAGAAAACAATGGGCGGAACTAAATAATCATATTCACTGGCTGAATTAGATTTTCCCTATCTAAAATAGAATCAGACTCATATCCTAAATAACCCTACAGCATGGGGGTGCCAAATAAGTTGCATCATTTAAGCGCATTTTATTATTGAAGAGCATTAAAGTGTCATTTTGGCGCATTTTAGAAAGGAACTATGGGCTAAGGATCAGACCTTATTAAGCCGCTTATAATATTTAAATTTAAAAATAAATGCATAAACTATTGTTAGAAAATAGTTGTGGATGAAATGACATTAATTTCCATGAATAAATATCTTATTGAAGGTAACTATTTTAAATATAAAAGAATATGAATGTAACTGTTTGATTTTGAATATTAAAGAATATGACAGGAAATGCAAGAAAACAAGAGCTGTCACAGGAGACAGAGAAGCTCGACTCATCAAATACTGGATGCAGTAAGGAAGACGAAACTATGAAAGAAAAATCAATTATGATATAAATATATTTTTGTATTAGTATCAAGAAAGCAGTCAAATGTTCTATATTTTGCACAACATAATGATCTTGTCAATAAAATTAATGTTACTTTAATGGAAAGACAGCAATTTGAAATCTGAAGTCAATCCCTTCAAAAACAAAAATAATAAAAGCAAAGAGAGTTTAAAGTAAATTATAAGTTCAAAGTGGAAAAAAGAAGCTAGAGTTATGAACCTTGTCATGCATGATGTGACTAATGACAAAGAACAATTATTTATCTTCAGTCTAGAGCAGATACCATTTATAACAACAAAGATAATACTAAAAAATCAATTTACAAATGAATTTCAAAAATTAAATGCGGATAATTATGCGAATACAAGAGCTTGCATTTTATAACTCTTATCCATATGACAAGAAGTTATAGTAAAATAAAAACATTTGTTAACATAAATAGTTCAAGGGGCAATAATTTTCAAAGTAGTAACGCTAGAGTTATGTACCATGTCACACTACATGTAATGATCAAGAAAAAATATCTATCTTAGCGGTGTTTATTAGCTATTTAACACCGGTTTGGAGTTTTGATGCATAGGAATCGACTACTAAGGCCAAAGAACATATATTTGAATTTTGAAGCTGATACCTTGAGTATTTTACTTCACCAATACTTTAATCTGAAATCTAGACGCGGACGCCGGGGCAAGGAGGACAGCCCTCCATATACTTTGTATATTTCACCTGAAAATCATTATCAGATTAATTGGCATTTGTTTTTTGTTTTGCAGGTGTAATTAATGCCCATCATGTTCTTTAAAAGTTTTGTACACTATCAATCATGACCTTTATTTATGTTTCTAATTCAAACACAGTCAACTTAAAATTTCATGAACTTAAAAGTGGAGTGAAGGAATGTCTCACACCTAAAATATGAAATCAAAATAAAAAGTAAATGCGAAACAGTCCTATCTGGCAATTTATACTCCATCTCTTACTGAATAATTAGAAATGCCAAAATGTTGCTCTATGTTAAATTAAATAAGAAAAAAACATGCTTTTGTTCTATCAAAATGTCACTTGGAACCTTTTCGCTTTGAACATAAAAATCAAAATATGAGAAATTTTAAGTGCGAAACAGTTCTAAGTTACATTTGATTAAAAATCTTGTTTGCCAAGTCTTTCCTAGAATTTTTATTATCATTGACATGTTTCTTTTACTTTTTTATGCGTAAAATCAAAGTATTGTGGAATTTTGCTATTTTGCAATCATTTGAGACAGTTTTTAGCTTCTCCTGTAAAATTTTGGAAAATGCACTTAGAACCTTTTGCTTTCACCCCTCGGTATGAAACAATTGATAATCTAATCATATTTCTTAAAAAAATGAGTTTTCCGTGCTCCTTAACTGAACAAAAAATGAGAAAAATAAACATGAATTCTGTAAATAATTAAAGATATTGAAAAATTTCTTTCATAGGATTTTCTAATTTTGTTGTATTTTGTGTAAAATTTAATGACAAATTCAAAAATTAAAAGAAAAGTATATGTTGGCGTATTAGATGTTTTGAAAAAGGGTAGTTTCCATGGTAACCGTATATCTCAAAACTTTCAAAATAGCCAAAATGTGTTATACAAATGTACAAGACAGCTTATTACACACACAATAAACATTTTTTCAAACAAAACTTGCTTTATCTAAGGGTTTTGTATAAAACAAACGATAATCTGAACATATTTCTCTAAAAAATGAGTTTTTCATGCTTTTTAACTGAACAAAAATTAGAAAAATAAACATGAATTATGTAAATAATTCAAGCTATCAAGAAATGTCTTTGATAGAATTTTCTTTATTTTTGATAAATCATGTAAAATTTTATAGTGGATTCAAAAATAGAACTAAAAATATATGTTGACGTGTTAGTTTTTTGTAAACGGGCAGTTTCCATGGTTACCGCTTATGCCAACTGTAAAATTACCACGCTTTTGTAAGACATATCAGTGTTATACTAAATTCATTGTCATATATACAACAAAAACAATTAGTATTATAAATTTCTGTTATAAATTAAGGCCATATCATTTCTTCGATCGACTAACATACCCGAACAATAAGCAAATAATCAGAAATTTACAAAGAAAATAATGAAAATCGGAACATTTTTTCGATATTATTTTTGTGTTTTATTCAACATTTCTCTTATATATAATTTGAAACTTCTTTGCTCACTTGTCTGCCAGTAATCAAGTGGCAACGAAATTTCTTCATTATACAACAAGGGGATGGGGTAACGCGCGCAGAATTATCATCAATGCTGTCGCACTAATGCTAGGAAATTCCTTTAACTGATGTTGTCTAAACGTTCTCTTATTCTTTTGAATCGATCTCCTCCTGAACATTTAGAAATATCTATTTTGTATTATTTACTCAATATTGCTTGTGGCCGAAATTTAAACAGTTATCCGAGTACTATTAAACCTGACCTTCTTTTTGAAGAGTAATTATCCATGATTATCTTTCTTGGAAGCGCATAACGATGCGCACAAAAAACTACCGAAAACGTCTTTAATACGAAAAGAAGACATCATCGACGATACCAACAAAACTATAAATTAACTGATATACATTTATCGTGAATGAAGTTTAAATATTGGTTTTATATCCTGCATGGTGCATGAGCTTCCGTCGTAAAAAAAATCCACAACTCATTTTTGTTATTTTTGTTCAGATGACTTAAATTCTTAATTGTTTTCCGATTGTATAAAATGTATATCAGTGCAAAGATATCAATGATTAAGTCAACAACCATTTCGTTTGAAAGCAATACAAATAAGTATTGTTTCGAGCCTGTAAAACCTCATTTTAACTCTTGGTTTACTTTTTGTTTACCGTATAGCCAAAACACATTTTTATGACGTTCAAGTAAACATGTGTTTTCACTTTTCACAGTTTAATTATAGAGACAAAAAAACATGGCTATAAATTAAAAAAATCCCCAAACTATTTTTCTCCAGTCTTGAAATTTGGGTCCTTAAAGTTTGCCATTGTTAAGGCAATTTTTGCCTTAATTATTTTAGAAAGTATTTTAGCCATGAGAAATCACTGATTCATTTTTTTAATGCCTCAAAGGTGTTAGAAAAAAAGAACAGAACACAAATACACTTGTGGATTGCACTTCCAATTGCACTCTGCGATGTAAAAGGGCATATAAACAGGAAAGTATAGACATTTTCTCACTTAAGTGAATTGGAAAAGTCCCGCAAACTTATTAGTGAATAGAGAAGAGAGGAGGATTACTTATTTAACCCTTTCAGCAATGAGAAATCTCTTAACTTAGTCACATGTATCATAATCTTTGATGTAGCAAATTGACCAATGAACTTAGAAATAAGGAAACTTGTTGGAATATAACCCTTTGATTAACCCATTAAATTCTTGCTTTAAGTTAAACGTAAATCTATGTTTAATTTTTGTCTTATGTACATGAATTTATTGTTTACCAAAGGCAGTTTATACATATATAAATCTTCGAGGAGCTATTGAAGTTGATATTGCAAGTATTTTAGTTACCACGAGTGGATGCCATGTTCGAACTTATTAAGATGCATCTACATCGAAAATTAAAAGTTCAATGTAATATGATAAAATGGGCAGTCTTATGTTTTATTTTATTAGCCGCTACTACTCAAGCTGTGAAAATTTCTTGACTACGATAATTATTAAGGGCGGAACATCGTTGGACCAATTTGTACTGAGACGAAATCGATTACATCAGTTTGAAAAACTATGCGTTCTCCTTTGGTGAAAATTACCCAAGTACAAAAAAGGAGCAGGCAAACAGCACTTGATTATATATTTATTGACCGGTATAACTGAACGAAATGACAACAACTGCAGTCTGTATGTTTTATGCATATTGTTTACAAAGATGAACATTGTGGCTATTTATCGTGGTACCATTAATACATGTATATAAATTTGTTCCTGTTTTCTGTTTAAAGAGCGTTCTTGGCCTTCAGGTTAAGGTTGATTACTATTAACTAGTTGTCTCTCGCCGCTGTTGAATCAAATCTCGTCAGGGACGTTTAATTTTTCATTTGAGAAAAATATCCAACTAGGTAACGGAAGTCGGTGGTTCTACGCGGGTTCCAATTCGTGTCTGAAATAATGCACGGATTGGCACGTACGGTTTTCTTCCACCAGTAAAACCGGGACGTCGCAAAACAAATCTCTTGCTAGTCATTATACATGTATTAACAAAGAGTTATATCAACGACTCTATGACATCTCGACCCTTTGACACTTCAACCCCTAGACGCATCGACCCCTAAGACATCACGACCTATGACATATAGATCCCTAAGACACTTAGACTCTTTGTATTGCTCGGAAATGTACAAATAAATTATATATGTATACATATTTTCATAAATTACAGTAATAACAATTTGCATTGGATACGTTTCTTTCTTCTTGTTCTTGTTAATAATTTAAATACATTTCTATAAGTCGTTTTGTAATTCACATTTTGTAAGCAAATACTGTCATTTTTGTCCATATGCACTTGTTACTTTCTTTCTACTTCATTTTAATGAAAATGCACGTGAGTGTAGTGTTATAAATAAAAAAATAAAAAATATAGATTGATAACTATCAGAAACCGAGTTTTTTTAAATCATAACTGTGTGCAGAATATATGCCCTAAATTTATTCTAGAAGTATCTTACTGGCCTTCTAAGGTACCAAAATTGAAAAGGGGTCGAAATGTCTTACCCACTATGGTCTAAGTGTCATGAAAATAGGGGTCTTATAGTCAAAGGGTCTAGAAGTCATCTTAATATCATAAGAGGTCGAGAAGTCAAGGGGTCTAAGTGTCTAACGTGCCTATCAACACCCAGTCTTTAATATTTTCTAATGATTAAGAATATTTATTTACTTTTAAGATTTTGTACTTGAAATATGCTGTTTATCTTAATTTTCCAGTCTATATAATAAATTACTTTTTCATTTTCATTTAAAAAAAGTTGTTATTCAATCTTCTGCTTTCATCAAACAGATGCTGGAAGTGTGTGTTTAACAAGGAATATTTTATCAAGCGCAATCACATCGTATTTTTGTCCTAAGAAACAATAAAGAGTCCTTATGATTTATCTACATGTATGATCAAGACCAAATATAGGTTTCGTATCCAGTTGAACAATTCTTATCATTTCGATGACTTTATTTACCTTATAAATTCACGAAAGGTAAGGCAAAGGAACGGAAAAGAAGCAATGTGCATTGTGAAACAAAGAATTGAGATGTGAGTGAAATGAAAAATGAGTAAATAAATGTAATATTCATTTTTGTTTCTTCACTGGTACCAAGTTTAATCGATTATCATTAAAGTTTTATCTGTTTTTATATGTTCAAAATGCTTTTTTTTTCAAAATATAAGCGCTCGTTTCGTTTTATACAAATAAGAATACTGCTGTTGCTAGATTACTTTTGTACTTGACCTGCCTACACTTTGATTTATTGTGTCTGAATATTTGTGTTTTTCAATGAAACAACGTGTGCTGTAAAAACAAAGGTCTCATAAGAATATTTCAATTGAAGTTTAGCTCTTGGATTTTTTAGGCTTCTGAATGTTTTGAATCCATGGTGTTCCAATTGTTTCAAGGTATCTAACTGTGCAAATAGACTGGTATCACCCCAGTTATTTTGCATATAAGACATAAATCCATCTCCCTTTAAGCCTTTAGTACGTCGGCCGAAATGAATTTCAATCACAATTTGTTTTATAAATTTATTTGATACTGATGCTAAGATTTGCGGTATAGCTTTCCATTCATCTCCTTCAATGTCTATTTTAAGAATATCCAAGACCTTCTGCAAAGTAAAAGAAAAAATATATTCAACTAATATAAAAAAAATCTCAAAATAGATTGCATATTGTAAAGAAATAAAAAAAACTGCCATATTTTGTACATGTATGTTTTTGTCTTATTAACTTGTTGTTTTCGTTGATTTGTTGTTAAAGATTTATATTATCAATTCAGTAAGTAATTTTGGATATTTGTCTACCTTGAATGTCCTTTCATTAAACACAAAGCACGCTAGTCTCCAAATTTTATGATTTTGTTTAACAAATACTGTAAATTTTGGTTGTGATTGTTGTTAACTGTCACAGAAATAATAACGATTCTGTGATTTTTACTAAGATATGGTTATTAGGAGCTATCTAAAGGCCAATATGTTATCAAACTTTTCTAGCTAGCATAAGACTTTAGAACATAGCATATACAATAGTGTTTTCATCTGACACCCGCCGGCCGTTACAATATGTTTAAAGCCTATATAACCCAAAATGAGTTCTTATACGTTATATCACATAAGGCAAATTTTAGATTTCAGATATTCATTCTCTGCGCATCTGTTAAAATGACTTTTCCCGCTAAAAGTTTTATTTATGTTATTATTTTATGATTTTTTTCTCTAGTAGAATATTTCCTTATCTACTCTGGTAAGTAACAAGCATTGCTCTCTGAAAAACAATCACTATTTGTGTGAATATGTATATAAAATTGTGGTAAATACGTAATGGAAACAATGAGTTAACAAAATTAGTCGGTATGATCTAATTGAACATTTATGATAAATAATTTAACATTTGTACCAAAGGTTTATGTAATGCATATCGTAAATTCAGCCTAGAATTTTGTAAATCGGTTACTTCCTGTCTTTGATATTGTAAAATCATATTTATATTTGGGAGAAAATTACACTAAATCATTTAAAATTGAAGAAAAGATCTGGGTATTGTCTTTTTGTCGATGGGAGACATTTGCAGTACAGAACAAACATAACAACAAAACAAAAACAATAACACTATTTAGCATCTCACCAAATCGTGATTAAGAAGTGTTCTTATGGAAGACAATGTTTTCATATCCCAACCAAATATACTTCTATGATCAATGTCAGATAATCCAAAGAGATGGAATTTAATACCTTTTGGAATGCGATGGCCAGTTACAGGGATACTAAAATGATAAAACGAATGATTATTTTTTATTATTTTTTTGTATATCTGAAGTAAAATTTCACTGATACTTTAATCTGTCTTATCTGCAATTTAAAGAGTAAAACCATAAATTTAATTAGTTTAATATAACATAAGAAGACTTATGTGTTATTATATGAAATCTCTTTTTCTTCAATTCGATATGTCATACACCTGTATATATAGACCGAAAATGGATGATTACACATCCTCATATGGCTCGTAAATGTGACATAAAATTAATTTGATATTCATATTTTTATTTTAGTTTTGTTTGATAAGTAATAGAAAGAGCATCGAAACACGAGGCTATCTGATTTGTACGAGGGGGCGTGGCCCCCAAGTATTAATCAGATAGCCAAGTGTTTTGATGTTCTTCCTCTTTTGTGTCATAGTCAAACATAAAAAAACGTTCCCTGTAATCACAATATGAAACCCCGGAGAAAAGTAACCAATGAAATGATATTTCTGTCGCTTTCACTTTCTCTGCCGTCATACAAAGGAAACCACAGCAAAAAAGAGCCAATCAATGGGCATGCTCTGGAGTGATGGTAACTAATACCTGCACTCCAGTTAACGCACGGTGCATGTTTATGTTTACGATTTAACTCTGACACATTTTCAACAGAAAGGCCCCCAAACTATGATACAACATGTTGTAATAAATGCATAAGCCATAACTTCTATGAAGAGACAATTTTTAGATTAATTTTAAAATGAACCAGTCGTATAAAATAACCTTTCATATTCCAAGTACAAGCTGTCTTCCGAAATTATGCTATCGGCAGTAAAATTGTAGTGGTTTTGCTGTAAATATAAATAAGACGATGAATTAATAAAAATAATATATAAAATATAAAATAATCGTTCATCATGCTTGGAACGATTTATCTTTTTTTCAAAATAAATTCTTTTTATATTTTGTATAAAACCTTTCTATTAATCCTTTACCAAGTTGTGTTCAAATTAAAAGTACAGACTCAGTATCAAACAACACTGAATAAAGAAGAGCTGAATTTGTTTCAGGCTAGTTTTAGATGTTTGTAAAATCTTATCCATGTAACTTTATACCAAGGGGGGAATTCAAAATTTAAATAATTTAAATTTTGAATTTTCAAATAAAGAAACACGATGAACTGTAAATGTATTCAAAATATGAATTGATTTGTTTAGTATGATGAATATTTACAGTATTTGTTTGAAAATCGCATAAGGTATGTACACAATACATATATGCATATATGTTCTTGTAAAAAATGTTCATCACTGTCGCGTTTAGTGTTCAATGTGACATTGTTAATTCTATATTGTTTTCATCTAAGCTTTCGTACTTCAATTGTTTTGTGACATTCCAATTATTTTATCCACAGCATTTAGTCATTAAAATATATCTTTGTTTAAGGTTTAATATTTAAGACTATATTCTATTTTCTTGGTTGACATTTAGAGTCATACATTACGCTTTCCTTCTTTAATTACCTTTTAATGCATATTACGCTGATATATATCACGATGTTATTAACCTTTTTTAAAGTATAGGTAAGGTGAAAGAGGAGGGGCATAAGTTTTTATTTAATCTTGTCTTCTGGGTAGATTAAAGTACTTGTGTAATTGAAATATTTCTCACAAAATGTATAAACAGTTAAAGTTCATTTTTCCCATAAGGTTGCTGTCGTTCTCAAATAATATGTATAAGAAATTGCGTTTGTTATTTTTCACATAAAAATTCGTTCCAGATCAGAATAAAATTAATTATGTTGTGTTTTAGCAATGAATTGTACCTTTCGCTCTTAAGGAAATATATTAACGTGTTTATCTCAAAGAGTCATTTTGTAGGTACTCTTTCTAGTAATTCAAAAAATGTTTTTGCAGCAGACAAACACTTTAAATTCTTAAAATGAATTTCAAAATCAAGTTTTATGGTATATCAACGAACTGGATAGTAATTATAGCAAGTGTAAGTCCTTATGGCAGTTCCATGTCCTACATTTTCCGGACAAAGGTTGATAAAAATGCTCACATTTATTCAGATGAAAAATAAATTCCGATTTTTTGTTTACTGACCGATTTACGATATAAAACATACCGTTTACAAAGATTAAAAATAGGAAAATCTTTTACACAGAGTAAAAATTTTAAGACTTGATTTTATTTACTTGACCCGCATCTTTAATCCAGGACACAAGTTTTTTTTTGTTACTGAAACAATTATTCATCATATGCTTCATTTTGTTTTAAGGGTATCTATTTTTGTCATTTGCTAATTCTTGTTTTGTTACCAATACAAGAAGTAGTGCTTAATACAACACAGTAAAGCTTAGTTGAATGAAATTTGTCTCGTTTACTAATACAGTCAGTACACATTTTCGTGACAGCCCTTTATATACGTAAAATATTTTTATCATTATTTCAATTTGAAAACAAGTTTTATGTTAGTGCTATATAACAACAACAGATCGGATATGAATTGTTAAGATAATAATAAACAAACCTGATTTATAAAACGAACTGTATTACTTCTCTCATGTTTTGTTATCATATACATGTATATGACTGCTAATGTAAGTATTGTAAATAAAACTACAACGGGTATATTCGTTCGCATTTTGTCGATAAGAATAAACATTCGCTAAATATATTTCTATTCAAGAACTGAACGGAAGGCCATCAATGTTTTATCTTACACCATATATATCCGCTTTTAACACTTCAGCATTTATTTACTTCATTACGTTAAATTACATCATAATAAATCATAATAATAATAATATAAAAAAAAATATATATCCCTTATTTCAGCTTGATGTCATTATCAAAACTTTTGATTTAGAAACTAATTCTGAGCAATTATGCTTTCAAAAATGACATTTTTTATCTTCATCATTAAATAAAAGTATAAAAGAAACATCATTTGAATGTTGGAGTTTGAATAAACAACATTTTCGAAACGAACAAAATTGACGTTAGAAATGAAGTCACAAAGAGCTGGCCACCTGGGGAATTATACAATTTTGCAAGGATCTTCGGAAAACACCGATAGACATTTATAAAATGCTGCAAAAATTCGAGGGAAGACATCTGTTAGTGTTCGCTTGTTTTTAAATAGCATAAACGTTTCTCTGTATGTCCACAAAGTTTTCAGGACAACACAAGATCAGGCAGGAAGTTGCGCGTTAATGAAACACACTCAATGAAAATTAAAGAAGCATTAGAATTTGATCGCCGTGTGACAATAAGGGAGTTGTCGGAGATTGTCGTCTTGAGTGGAGGCGCCGTACACGATAGTCTTTATGCGAAAGGTAAAATATATTTTTTTACATTAAATCAATGTTTGTATAACAGGGAATCGATTAAAATTATAATAAACCGCTGGTTGCCTGAGCGTATGAACACCAATTATTTTTAGATTTTTTCTATTCTTATTAAATTTCTTGTTACTTTTAGATTTAGATTTTTATTTTATTTAAATACGATTATGTTATTATATTGCACTGTTTAAGAAAAATTACACTAATCAAATGATGTTGTTTTATTTAATGCTTTTCAGTGGATTACTGATTTATCCGTGAAAATTATATTTGATAATTTCACAGTGAAAATAATCAAAATATATTTTCACACTTTTCAAAGATGAGACTACTTTTATGATTTTCCCCATGCGGTGCCTCAATTGTATTATTGTTGACAATTATGACATTGTCAGGGCTGTTTAGAGAAAAGCAAAGCTGAAATTGATAAATAACTGAAATTTCAAAAGTAATTAAAGTAAGAAAACTTACTTTAATTCATTCAAATTACCAATCATCAAATATCGTCTTTAAATTTTTATTTTATTTTTACAGTCTTAATAATACAATTCCTTCAACATGCAGAACTGCTCTTGATGACAATTGGTTATATTAAAGTATCCTACGAGCAATAAATGCCTAATAACTTGAAAAGCAATTACATACATCAGCCCGAAGAATAAGTAAATAGCCCAGCGTTCGTTGTAAGGTAGCCTTTCAAAAAGTCCATGTGTTCCAATTTCCTAGTCGTGTTTTTTTTGAAAGTTTACACATCTGTCAACACCTATTTATTGTCTGTAACAATACTCAAAAAAGTTTTTTTTCTTTTACAAGATGAATGAGTAAAATATCCAAATGATATCCCTCTGAATCAAAAAAAAATATTTTCCTCCCATGAAAAATGGTTGCCGCTTACATTTTACCGAGCCAAGTCTAATGTAAATTCGCCGTTAGCAACAGAAATGTGGATGGATGGGTGGATTTCTCCTACTAGAATTGTTTGTTTTTGTTATTTAAACATGCGATCTTTCATACTATTTAAATAAAATGAATAATCTCATCGCCATTTAAAGTTGTTTGGCGAAATTATTTTTCAGCAAAAGACTTCTTGTTTTTTATGAGAAATTAGACTAATAGAGAGGCTACCAATGGGGTAAACAAATTTCAATATCAAAGTTAATATCAAGGAATTTTCGTTTTAACTCGTTTTTTAACATAAAATAAAAAGAAAATGTGTTTGTTTGTTGTGTAAGATTTAAATTTATTTCATCTCGTGAACTTTAAAAAACATTATTTTCACGATTGGCTATACTGTTTTTAAAGCTTACTCGATGAAATAAAATTTAATCTTACACACAAACAAACAAATTTCCTCTATTTACATTTTCGATTATAAATTATAGTATTTTCATTTTACAGTGGTATGTAATCATATATTTCAAATACATGTATTTTCTTTCCATTAAAATAAATAAATTATTAAAAAGTGTCCTCAAGAGTGATACAAAAGCATCAGTGGATTTATTGACATCAGAGATGTATTGAATGAAACGAACGCTACTTTGAAAGTTTATAAGCAGTGAACAACAGTTCAGAAATCGAAATAGCGTCCAGTGACGTCGCTGACGTCGGGAAATACCATCGTGACCTGGGACGCTGGCAGTCTGGTGGCATTGCCTTTTGCGCCATCAATACAGACAGTATATCATACGTGATTGAAATTTCATGTACAAGCTTATTTAAAATTTCCGTTCCCGGTCATGTATTTTTATGAAATAAGTTTGCCTAAGAAAGAAGTTATATTCACAGTCCACGAATATATTGAATGCCCCTCGTATTTATGCAACAATAACCGATATTATTTAGTTAAAGTTTGAATTTTGTAGAAAGAGCTTAAGAAAAATATCAGACATATAAATTACTCCTTCAATTAATTAATATATTGATTGATTGTTTTTTCAGAATGCAAACAAATAATTGAACATATTTACATATTTTACTCTCATTTTCAGTCGTTGTTGTTGATTAAACCAAACGGTCCATAAAGGTCAAAAAACTCAGATTATATACTTAACAAAAGACAAATTTTCCTTGTGTTTAAGCGGAGATTAAGCGTAATTTCAAAAAGTCAAAATGTCAAATAAACTACATATATACGGGTAAATTATGTGTCCGATTTAAAAAAAATGTGACTCGATTTAATTTCTATTTGGGCCATTTTTTGCTTGTTACTGATACTTAATGCGTTTCATAGGAGACCCGTGGAAGTGGGTGAATTAAAGAAATAAGACTAAGTGCAAATTGGAAGATACTTACCGTAGTCGAGAAGAAAACAAGGGACACTAGCAAACGTGTCACCAAACAGTATGAAAAAACATAGACATACATCAGAGGAACAAAGAGGGGTGCCGCCTAAAAAGGTTTGTAGCATAAGTACTGCTGGGGGAGTTTAAACCGGTTAATGGTGCACCAAACATCACTCTTAGTCCCACCATGTTCCTATAAACGAGACAGTGTAAATAGAATGAATATCAGCCAAGTAAAATTTAAACAGTTGTTATGGTTACAAAAGATTAAATAAGTAAAACATCAAAATGATCCAGTAGAAACATAAAAAAGTAAACCCAATGACCATAACAAAAGTACTCAATGTCCTCATGAAGACAGAGCAACAATAAAATCACCTACAAGGGCCCGACGAAGCAAGACAGAAGACGAACATTGAGACAAATCAGTTTCAAAGGGCTTTAAGAACTATCCATCATATAGTATCCTTGTCTGTCAGATGTAATCAAAAGAGGAAAGCGTAGAGTCCCACTGTGAAAGGGTTGAACATTAGGCATGCAGTATGTCTTAAAATAGTAGGGCCACAACCTTAATAAAACGTTTAATAATTTTAGTAAAAACAGCAGAACAATTACAATGACCCAAAATCTTAGCTCGATATCCCTTGTCGGAGAAGTTTTTTAAATCATTATTGAACTTATTAAATTAAATCAAAATTACGATTGTAAAATTTAGTAAGATATTTCCGTCATTTATGATAGCGGAAGTCCTGTTTCGCTGGTAATAAAAATACCCCGCTGTTGATACAAGCTCAGGCGAATCTAATTAACTGAGAGACATATACCCCGTAAGATGTTGCATTTGGTACGTCTCCATCTAAATGTGGATGATAAACTATACAAAAGCCAAAGTCATCTCATTCATCATAGCTTTTAGTGTGAATAGAATTATTGTTGATAGTTCTATTAAGATCCAAAAAATTTACAATAGCATAGTGCCTATTGTTGTTGGTACAAATTTGAACAGCTTATGTAAGAACTAAAGAGAAGAAGTGCAAACAGATGTGGATAATTTATGTGCTAGTGTACAAGATAGAACTGTGAACAATCATGTCATTGCAATGCGTCCAAATGAGGTCAAAACAATCAATGTGTTGCAGGGAAAAAAATGACACCGACACAGTACTTTAAAAGCTATTAATTATTGTCTGTCTGGTTATACTTTCGATCCTTAAAAATCGTTCAGCACTACATAAGTGTTGTGCTTGTGATACTTGAGTTCTTTCTATTCGGCATCTTTCTTGTTGGGTGGTTCCAGTATTCCTAACTTTAATACTGTTGAATCACCCTTAGGATATATGGGTTGCTTTTTGAATTTATCTTTTGACGTCAAATATGTGATATGCAGGCTTCATAACCTCAGGTCCCCTTTCAAAATTTCATTTCATTTAGTTCCGCCCATTGTTTTCTCGTTTAGGGCACATGCATTTTTTTACTTTGGGACCATATGCCGCTTTTCTTGGAATGGCACTAATGTGTCACATTGAAGGTTCCGTGATAACCGCCATATGAACACATCTGCGGATGTTTCAAAATTCTAAATTTTGCCAGTTCATGTTATATGTTGAATTCTGTTTAAGCCGGTTCTTGGGGGCGTGGACGGTAACGTCCATGAACAGGCGCAATCAAACCGAGTCTGCAACATTTTCAATTTTGCCGTGTTGCTTTCTTTAAGTATTCTTATTTCTCTCTATTTTACTATTTGTTCTAAAGAAAGTTTTTTTAAACTCCTATACTGTTAGATTACAAGTAAGAGTGTGTAACCTTTCTGATGAAAATCTAGAAACAAAGTGATCCAAAGTCATATATATTAAATCCAAAGGTTCTCTACACAGTGTTAAGGAAACAAGAATTCCCTGTAAAGTGTCGAACAAATTCTGAAACTTCAAAATTAGAGGAGTTTGGTGTTAAAATTAGTGTAGAGAATTTGAATCAAGATCGATAATTAAGAGTAAGGTAATTTCTAGGAAATTGGTCACCTTTTTTTCCACAGTTCAAACACAATTAGATAAAACATATTTTCAGCATGAGGTCAAATTAATTAAATGATCACACTCATTTTAAGTATTAAGTATATTTATCGTTTTCTTCAAATATTGTTCTAGTTAGAAAGATGGATAGAATTCTTAGATTCTGATTGACTTCAGAAAATTAAACAATAAGGCTATAAAAGATGTTTATATGTTGCATAAGGTAGATGATACACTAGATAGGTTAATAGGATCTATGTCTTTTTCAAAACTAAATTTAAGCGGTGGAAATGAAAGAAGAAGACAAATTTAAAACTGCTTTTTCTGTAAATAAGCAGAGAGAAACTTCAATAGAAGATGAACACCATTTTATGTAAATATGTCCATTATATAATGAATAAATTGCACACATCTAATATTTAAAAGTTATTGCCAATTATCTGTAAAGTTCAAAAGTCCTTAAATGTCAAAATTATTTTAAATTAAAGGTCAATCCTAAGTAGCTCCACATAACAGTTAAATGCTAAGTGTTATTAAGTGAATCAAATCCGTCCATTCATATACTTATAACATTTTTTATCCAAATTCAATTAATTAAATTGTAAGGTCTACGTGATTTAAAGGAAACAGACAAGTTGACTTTCTTTAAGTTAAAAGGGTTTGTGAACTCAAGTATGAATACAAAACATACACTTGTAAAATTTATTGTCTGTAATGGCCAATTTCAGAAAATTAAGGAAAGAAAAATTGAGATGAAGGTCCTATATGAGATGTTAATGAATATACTTCTAATTTATAGTAAAGTGGATTTAAAAGATCAACGTCTTATTTTATAACTTTTCTAAATACCTTATACCTACAACATAAATGTGCAGAAATTGAAATCCAGTCCTCTTGTTTTTTGATGCAATGACTTTTTCTTAAAAATTTATGTTTGAAACATGTTTTTCTTAAATATTCTTTCGTTCTTTATTGTCCATGTTTAGTTACCTTTGCGTTTGTTCATTTCCTTTAAAATATTGAAAACACATCAACATTTTATTGATAGTATATTCATTTTTTATCTTGTTTTAAGCATGGGGACGTTTGCAATGATCTGCAAAGAACTGGCGTGATATAGTGCTCTTCTCAATGCAAAGAAGGGATTTCAGGTTTTGTATTGGTTTTATTAAACAGCTATTCGAGAACCTATTTCATTAAATGATTAAATAATCTGGAAACAAAGTGATCCCCCGAAAGCATTAATCACAAAAAAATTACATAAGAATTGCAGACCAGGTTTGATTGAGTCTGCACATGAAGGATAATGAATAGATGCAACATCCCTCACGCCCCCTAGCACTGGTTTGAGCGATACTCAATTCTCAACACTTAATAGTGCTGGCATCAACGATCACGAAGGACCAGAAAAATATAACAACACTGGGGTGAAGTACGGGGCAACTTTTTACAGCTGCCACACAGCACTTGACACCTGCTGTTGTGAAGTATAAAAATCTGAAAACAAAGTGATCTCTCGGAAGCATTAATCGCAACAAAATAAAATAAGAATTGCAGACTCGGTTTGATTGAGTCTGTACATGAGGGATAATGGATAAATGCAACATCCCTCACACACCCCTAGCACCGGCTTGAGCGGTACTCAATTCTCAACCCCTTAATCGTGCTGGCATACATGATCACGAAGGACCAAAAAAATATAACAACACTGAAATGAAGTACGGGGCAACTTTTTACAGCTGCCACACAGCACTTGACCCCTACTGTTGTGAAGTATAAAAATATGGAAACAAGTTGACAAAGTTTCTGAACTTTGAAATACAGCAAAAGTTTATTCATTGTTTTTCTATACAATTCAAGAAGAACTACAAATAAAAGTAAATACAAGAAAATAGTTACAAATCAACGTCTCCGGGTAATTGCTTCTGTTTATCAAAGAGATCATTGATTGTAAAGTTAAAGACATATTATGTCTTAGACATCCAATTTTCTTTCATTGGTAAGAAATGTCATACGTGGGTTTGACAACGTTTTAATAATGAATTTGCGACTGAATAAATTAGTGCTGAAACAGAAATAATGTATTATAAATGTAAATAAAATGTTTGGCTTCCATACAAAATATTATTTCACTATAATGATACCAATTGCCAACAAAGCGAAGAATGTAATTTCTACTGGAAAAACTTATTAAAATACCTGTTGATCTATACATAATTTGAAATCTTGTACAAACAAAACCTCACATATATTCTGTAATATAAAAGTTAAAAACTCTTTCTAATTTATCCGACTGACACGCATATTAATGATAGTAATTATAGATAAACACATTATAATTTAAACATTTACGACAGTCCAATATAAATTGGTCAGTTATCATCATATACGAGTGACATTTTTTAGTTAGTGGCAATTACTCAATTTAATCAAGATTTGCAAGGGAAAGTTCATGTTAAATTACCCTTTTAAAAAATTATTGATTTTTCTAACCAACAGTCTATTTTTGCACAGTTTGCATGTGCAATAAAATGTTACCTGTTCATTTTAATACATCTTCTTTTGTATACTGATTGTGAACATGGCTGAATTGCATTGTGATTCGAAAGAGGAGCAGATAACTTTTTGAAAATTTCTTGGGTTATTGGGTAAATTCATGTCAAACATAAAGACGGGTCTAGATTAATTGAAAAATGCCCTTCCAAATCGTACAATTGCTATTTTGGTGTCAATGTTTAAGGAAGACTTATGTTAAGAATGATCCCCGCCATGGGTGGCTTATTTCCACTGCCACTGAAAAGACATCAGCACTGTCAAAACCATAATTATGTGATGAAGATGCATGAGATACTGTGGAGGCGATAAGTGACATACTGTGCCTTAGTGTGTCATATCTGATTTCCATCTTGATAGAAAAGTTAAAGAAGGTAAGCACCCGTTGGATCCAGCATTTGCTAGCTTCTGACCAAAAAAAGGAGCGGGTTTAAAAGACTTAGCCTTATTGACAAGGTCCATAGATCGAGAACATAGACGCATGAGAGAAATTGCCACATTGGTTTTCATTATTTTTTGAGCTCGACAATAAAATCAGAAACAAAATGTGGGAAGGTGAAAAAGCGATCACCCTGTTATTGTTTGATGTAGCAGGAGCGCTTTTAAAGTTATATACGTTTTAGTGTTTTTTGACAGTGATTAATTGGTGGCCGGTGGTGCCTGAAAGATATAGTATCACGGACACAATTTACCATGATCATTTTCTCATTGATGAAGTAAATTACTACATTACGAAGAACCTAATGTCCTGCGTGCGCAGGATTAAATTTCATCATGATAATGAACCAAGGCATCGGTTAGCCTTGATTAAAGTTTATACAAAGGAGCAGAGAATTAAGCTTTTGCTAGATCCCGCTTATCGTCTTGACCTGTCTCCTTGTGACATTTGGTTAAATCCTTACATAAAAGTTGCCCTCGCGGTCGCCGTTTCGAAATTTGTATTGCCGTTGGAAGCGCTCTAATTCCAGTTATAAACAGTGTACCAAAATACAAGTTCATAAATCTTAAGAATGGATTGTTAGGCTGAAAAAGTGTGAAGAGGTCCATGCTGAATATTTTGAAGGATTTAACTAATCAAATTTTAAAGGTATGAGTCTTAAATAAATACGCGCTGCTGTTGCCACTAGTTAAAATATTCCCACTTCTTATTGAAAAATTAGACTATAAATTTTACAACTGTTACAAAATAGTAAAATCAAACATTGTTTTAAAGTAAAAGATAATTTGTTCCAAAACGTCAATACTGGAATAAGAAAAATAATCTTTTAAATAACAAGTATGAGGGTGTAGAATTCAGAACAAGATCCTTATGATTGAAAATGGTATTTATTGATTTTTTGTAGGAAAATAAAATTAAAAGTTTTCAACGGGGTAGATTGCTTGAAACAAATGGAAAACAAAATGATCCTCGGAAACTTTTTTCAACAAAATTACGTGAATTACTCGGTTTGATTTAGTCTGTATGAGAGACGATGAGTGCAACATCCCTCACGCTCCCTAGCACCAACTTGAGCAGTTCTCCATTCTTAACACTTAATAGCACTGGAGAGATAATTACAATTAGCTTTGAGCTTCCAGTTCAATCACCTTTATCATGATTATGTATAAATTCTTTGTTTGATATGTAATATTGTAACTTGATGAAGAAATGAATATGTTTAAGCCAATAGTGCTGTTATCAATGATCCAGAATCAGAAAAATATAGCAACACTGAAATGAAGTTCGGGGCATCTTTTTACAGTAAATTTGAAATAAAAACCTTAATTGGTGAATTGCTCGCCTGTTAAGTATTATTATGGCAGCTCTTTTATTTTGATTGAATTTAATTCATTGGTATGAAGTAATGCTCTTTCCAATACCGCACACCAACGCATTTTGTTTTTATTTGTGCCAGTACATGTTAATAGGGATACTGCAATTAATTAATTAGTAAAATCAATTTGTAAATTATTTTGCATGTGAGGTAAACAGGATTTGTTTAGAGTAGAGACATTTGCATACAAGAAAATACATTAAGATCATTACAGAGTATAAATATATTATTGAAGTAAAAGAAAAAGGTTAGAGCCCAATAATTAATCATTGGGGACTACAAATTTAACCATCGAAACGTCTGATTGTAAATAACCTAACCTGAACTGTCTACTTTCTGTATGATAAAAAGGAAATAAAGAAAACTTGATATATAGCAAGCTCATTTGAAGACCTCGCAACTAGCTTGTGATTTATGTATACTCTCCAACACACCAAAGGAGCATGGTCAATATAATATTGAATAATCCAGCTGCTTTTATAACAAAATGCTTGGTTTTTCCTTCTTACAACCCGAAAGGTGGCATTTTATAATCGCACATTCCGTCTATCCATCAGTGCGTCAACAATTACACATTATTGGTGCCCGGACTGTTTCTTTGTCATGCATTCATGGAATCTAAATTAATTTGACACAAATGTCTTCAACATCAAGACGATGTGACCTGTTAACTTCCGTACTTTAAAGGTCAAGCTCACACTTACAATTTACAAAGTACATTTTCCCACAATTAGAATTTTATGGTACACACATTTTATTCGGACTGTATGAAAGCATGAAAGGATTTTTAAGTAACCTAGCATATAATCTTACACATCCAGATGGTGTTTCGTGTCCAAGACGATCCATGTTTTTGCCTCCAAGTTCAAAGTCACACTTATTGTTTGAAGGTACTGATTCTCACAAGAAGAGTTTGAAGGTTCACATTCGTGTCCAGATTGCAACTTTGTCAGGCATTGAATAATTTCAAAATAAATTTGAAAAAATTCTACCACATCTAATCTATGGCCTATTTCACATTGTGCGGAATTAGAGTTTTCAAAAAAAATCTTTTATAAATCCTTGATCTTCCGACCTTTTATATCTTAAGTATATTATTCAAGAAAAGTAACGGAATATGGTTGAACCTTGTATTACAGTATTAATTTTGCACAATATTAAGGCAGAGTATTGTTGTTTTCTTTCTTCTCCTTATTTAAGCATCAAAAGAGTGTTGGACTTTTCATGTGCAAGAATTTATAATCTGTCTCTCAACCTTTCTTTATTTTTTATCATTTAGTATAAAAAATAAACTCGAAAAGATCATGGTTATAAAGAATATGGTTAAGTGTCTAAGCATTCAAAAAGTTGTTGTCTGTTTTTGTTTATTCATAATCCTGTTATCTTTGTAGATATTACTGTTTCCATCGAGATTGTCGAAGTATATTCCTTCGAGCATGTGTTTTTAAACCAATTGTTATGTATGCAACATATTACATGTATATAATTTATATCTGACCAGTTGGTATTTCTAATATTATCATTGTTCTAGTTTTAGAACATTAACTACATGCATGTACTAGAACTTTCTTAACTGTTGTAGAAAACTCATGCATTATATTTAGATAGAAACTTCTGGAGTGTTCTTTATTGTTGAAGTTCCTAGATTTTATGATTAATTTAGAACGTAGTAGACCTTTCTGGAATTTTCTTAGTTAATATATATATAAAGTGACAATTTTCATTACCTTTACCTTTTAAGTCATCAGTGATCTTTTAAGTCTTCAGTTACTTTAAGTGCATCAATATATTTGAAGTATTATTCAATCTTGGATATTAAGTGATTATATTGGAGCTTGTGGTTTATTTCAAAGTAGATTAAATTATTCTGTGGATTTCATTGTGGGAATTTTATTCTAAAGTGTGCTTGGATTTAACTTGTGATTTAACTGTGTTATTCAAAAAGGATCATTCCAGGATCAGACTAGACATTTAAGATTTTCACTTTTATTTGGACTTCAGGTATTTGTAAACGTTATTTGATATTTTATTTTTCTTTAATATTTTATTTTTCTGTAATAAATCTGTTATATTGTTACAAGTTTGTTGCTGGCTTTTCTTTCAGGTACGCCTGGCTCGTAACAGAAATTGGGGGCTTTTCCGGGATTGAATATTTTTATTGGACTTCAGGTATTTGTAAACGTTATTTGATATTTTATTTTTCTTTAATATTTTATTTTTCTGTAATAAATCTGTTATATTGTTACAAGTTTGTTGCTGGCTTTTCTTTCAGGTACGCCTGGCTCGTAACAGAAATTGGGGGCTTTTCCGGGATTGAATATTTAATTTGGCTACAATATTGGAAATTATTACTGTTTACTTTACATTTTATTATTACCGTATTTACTCATCTGAGTTGATATCATAGTTGTTCTATTAAGTGTACCTTTCATTTTGAAATTTTTTGAAACACCACTTTTAAGTTTAAAACCAGCAACAAGCAGTCATGTCTTTTGATTTAGAAAAGTTTGTAGCTGAACCTTCCCAGGAGGTATTAGATTTGGCTAAGAAAACTGATTTGCTCGATCTTGCAAAAAAGTATAATTTATTAGAAATTAAATCTTCAATGCGTAAACAAGAAATTAAAAATCTTCTGATTCATTATTTTGTGGATGAAGATATTTTTGGACAAGATGCACTTTCTCACATTGTTGAAAAACACTCTGAAATTTCTGAAATAAATATAAGAGAGCTTGAACTTCAATTTAAATTTGAATTAGAGAAAATGCAGTTAGATAAAGAAAGGGAAGAAAGACGGTTAGAAAAAGAAAGGGAAGAAAGGCAGTTAGAAAAAGAAAGGCAAGAAAGGTAGTTGAAAAAGAAAGGCAAGAGAGGCAGTTAGAAAAAGAAAGGGAAAGGGAATTTCAGTTAAGAATGAGAGAATTAGAAATCAAAGAGAGAGCAAATCAGTTTGAACACAGAATAAATTCAAAATTTGATGTCACTAAAAATATTAGGCTTGTTCCACCTTTCCAAGAAAAAGAAGTTGATAAGTATTTTCTTCATTTTGAAAAGGTTGCTGAAAATTTAAAATGGCCAAGAGAGCACTGGACATTACTTTTACATAGCGTCTTAACTGGTAAAGCTCGAGAAATCTATACACAACTTACTGTTGAACAAAGCCCTAATTATGATTATGTAAAAGAATTAATTCTGAAAGGTTATGAGTAAGTACCAGAGGCCTACAGGCAAAAATTCAGAAATTCTAAGAAAGAAACTGGTCAAACCCATGTCGAATTTGCAAGAGAAAAAGAACAACTTTTTGATCGGTGGTGTCTATCTAAGAAAATAAATAAAAACCATGAAAAGCTCAGACAGCTCATGTTAGTTGAAGAGTTTAAACGTTGTATTCACTCTGATGTTAAAATATGATGAACAAGATCGACAAGGAAAGGCGGCGCTCAATGAACGCAGCCCCCACCCGACCCAGCAACAAGCGCCATCGGTAAGGAGCCCAGGAGACCCCAAAGAAAACAGGACAGGGCACAAGGCAGAGCACGGGCAGGCAAATAATAAGCAATCTGACCAGGAACTAAAAAAAAAAAAAAAACAAAAAACAAATAGATGAATAAATATTAGGCCCATAAAGTCAAAAGGCACAGGGGAAGGGGACATGAGATACGGGGAAGGGGGGGGGAATAAAGAAAATAAATAAAAAATAGGGACAAAGGGGAAGATACTTACCGTAGACGAGAAACAACAAGAGACACAAGCAAAAGTGTCACCAAAACAGTATAAAACAACATAGACATACATCTGAGGAACACAGAGGGGCGCCGCCTTGGAACGGTCAGTAGCATAATAATGACTACTGGGGAGTTTAAACCGGTTAATGGTGCACCAAACCTCGCTCTTAGCCCCACCATGTTCCTATAAACGAGACAGTGTAAATAAAATGAATCCCCGCCAAGTGAAATTCTAACAGTTGTCATGGTTACAAAAGGTTAAATAACTAAAACACTAAAATGATCATGTAGAAACATATAAAAGTAAACCCAATGACCATAACAAAAGTACTCAATGTCCTAAAGGAAAACAGAGCAACAAGAAAATCACCTACAAGGGCCCGACGAAGCAAGACAGAAGACAAACATTAAGGCAATTCAGTCCCAAAGGGCTTTAAGTCTTTCTTAGATGAAAAATAGGTAGAAACTTTAGAAGAAGCTGCCCGTCTAGCTGATGATTATTCTTTAACCAAGAAAGTCTCATTTATAAATAAAGGGAAGTCCACACCCTCACATTTTAATTCCAAGTTCAGTTCTGGTAATTTATCTGGCTCATCTAGTCCGTCAAATATTCCCAAAACAAAGTCATCTGATGAACATAAAGGTCATAATCACTTATCTCGTCCTACATGCAATTATTGCAAGAAAACTGGACATCTTATTTCTGATTGCTTTACCTTAAAAAGGAAGCAAGAGCAACATGATGAGGCCAAGCCCACAGGTCTTACCACTTCAAGGTCTGAACCTCAGTCTTGTATTGATAACAATGCAATTTTGAAGGTCAAAGAACCCAAGTCTGATTCTATAATGGAGATTTATGAACCATTCCTTTCGGAAGGTTCCGTGTCACTTATCGGTGATACTTGTCCACAAACTCCTATAAAAATTTTAAGAGACACAGGAGCTTCTGTCAATCTCTTATTTTAGCAGATACACTGCCTTTTTCACGAGAAGACTTCTTCTGGAAAAATCTAGTAGTCAAGGCCGGCAAAAGTTGCATAATGACCTAGATCTTGCCATAATGGCCCTCAGAAATACCCTAGATTTTGTTACAATATATAGTAACATAGGTATTAAAACACAATACATATACACAACAAGAGCTGTCCGTAAGACAGCGCGCTCGACTTTTTTATTGCTTGCCAATAAAAAAAGTTTTTGCAGTAAAAGGCAATACAAGAATCTCTGTATTTTTAAAGTGAACAATGGCCATGAGCATTAAGATATTTAGTGAAGAATTATTTTATTATGACATAATTTATGGTAAAGTGAACAAGTGGATAGGAATGAATTTTTTTAGATTTTTTAAGTTTTTTTAGTGCTTGCCTATAATACAAAACATTGACAGTTAAGGGCCATAATTCAAATAAAATCTTTGACAGAATTACCTTCTCCTGGACATGTTTGGGAATCATGATTGTAAACAAGTATTCCAACTTTCAAATTAATATCTCAAACAGTTCAGTCAAAAAGTGGACTGGTACTAAAAACTTAACCAAGATTCTAAGTCGATAAAAGGCCTTAATTTTTAAAACAAATCCTTGACAGAGTTACCTTCTCTTGCGTACAGATGGGGGTAATGATGTGAAATAGCATTAAATGTTTCAAAGCAATATCTCAAAGGGTTAAGGCAATAAGTGGATTTTACCCATATTCAATGTATTTTCTAAGTCAAAAAGGGGCATAATTCTGTCAAAAACCTTGACAGAGTTATGTCCTCTTGTCTGTTGATGAAGGTCGTGATGGTAAACAAGTATGGTCAGTTTCAAAGCAATACCTCCAATGGTTTTGAAATAAAGTGAGGTGGTACAAAAAACTTAACCAAGCTCAATACACTTTCTAAGTCAAAAAAGGGCCATAATTCTGTCAAAAACCTTGACAGAGTTATGTACTCTTGTCTGTAGATGGAGGTTATGATGGTGAACAAGTATGGTAAGTTTCAAAGCCATACTTGTAATACTTCTGAAATAAAGTGGGGTGGTACGAAAAACTTAACCAAGGTGTGACGCCAACGCCGACGCCGGGGCGAGTAGGATAGCTCCCCTTTTCATAGAAAAGTCGAGCTAAAAATAGGTTATGTGATGTCATATATGACGTCAATGAACTAAATGACGTCAGTGACAATATCATTACCCTCAATTTAATTTTTCCATATTCTAATTAATTCCTTTAATGTATTAGAATGGAAATATATGTTATTTGTTTTATATTATAATATCATAATGCATGGATTATTGTTCAAATGCTTTGTAATAAATCACTCCAGCGCATCGGTCTTTGCGATTATGCTCCTGTGCATTTGAATGCTAACCATGCATAATTCTTTAAAAATGCACTCAAAATTGATATCTACATGTATTAAATTCCAAACTGAATAAAAACATTATGATAAACCGTTCTAAAGTAATACTTCAGTTACTGAATACAAGTACTAGTAATTTAGAAGATCCTCTCTTGAACAAAATTATAGATCAAAAATATATACCCTAGTAGTAATCTTTAAAATATCATTCATATCTTTGACTGTTTTTTGTAATCATTTGGTAACTGGTTCCAAAGGGTGATGTAGTATGCAATTACATTATAATATGTACATGTATACATGTATACATCAAATAAAAAGGTTATTTTTCTTTCAGATAAACTTGAATTTCTATTCGTACATACCTGTATATCTATGTTGAGTTCGAACTTTTTGCCATTTCCTTTTTCATATTTTTCTATTGTATCTACATAAAATATTCATTTTCCACTGTCTAGACATATCTTTTTCAATGTTTCATAATTTTCTCCTGGTGTTATGATTTTTCTGGTGCATAAAGTTTCAAATTTATCTTAGACTTGATTTATTGGCAATTAATCCTCGAGGCACATAAGTTCCGAAATGAAAAAATTAATTTTTCATACTCTATGCTTTTTTTATCTAAATTATCGTTAATTCAGAGATAAGTTTAATGTGAAGTCTGCGTAGTTCTTGTTTGTCCTCAGAGGAATTGTTGTTAGGAAGATGCCATGTTATCACCCTTAAGAATTACCTGAGGACAAAGGTTGATATATATTAATCTACAAAAATTAAAATACATGTATGAAATAATTTCCAGATCTGAAAATGTAATATAGAATTTGTGTAACTTTGTAACACATTTTTTATGTAATATCTTTTATGTAACGTAATTCTGATCACATATACATGTAATTTCATTATATAATCTCAATTCAATTTATGGGGTTTCGAAACCTGGAAAAGATACAATGCTTTAAAAACTTAATTTATTTTTATTTTTAATTGCACAAACATAAAAAAAGTAATAATGATTATATGGTCAGCATTTAAATTTTTAAGTCATTTTTGTTAGTGTGTTTTTCAAAGTAAAACAAAAACATAAACACATTTAGACACAGTAGCAAATTTTAAGAAAACCTGGCCTCTTCAATCCCTGCAATTATCATCCAAATATATCACCTACAGTGCGTAATATAACTATGTAAATGCCAATTTGTGTATTTGTATATCATCCAAATATATCACTACAGTGCGGGTAATATTTAACTATGTATATGCCAATTTGTGTATTGTATATCATCCAAATATATCACCTACAGTGCGGGTAATATCACTATGTATATGCCAATTTGTGTATTGTATATCATCCAAATATATCACCTACAGTGCGGGTAATATCACTATGTATATGCCAATTTGTGTATTGTATATCATCCAAAATATATCACCTACAGTGCGGGTAATATCACTATGTATATGCCAATTTCTGTATTTGTATATCATCCAAATATATCACCTACAGGGCTGGTAATATCACTATGTATATGCCAATTTCTGTATTTGTATATCATCCAAAAATATATCACCTACAGTGCGGGTAATATCACTATGTATATGCCAATTTGTGTATTGTCTATATCATCCAAGCCCTCTTATGGAAGTAGTTTATATGTTAAAATAAAGCAAATATTACGAGAGAGCGTAAATCTCCAAGAAAAAAGTCGTGATGGTCATGCGATAAAACAGTTAGTGTTACAGAATAAATACTCGGACTTCACAGGCTGGTCTGAATCTGAATGTATACACTGCAGAACCAGTCCGGTATGTACGCAGCGGACTTTACCAGCTGGTATCAGCGCATGGGGCGACAAAAGCGTCAATCATGGAAATTTATCTCGACGTTCCGTCTCGATTAATTTCCTATGATTGACCCTTGTTGTCGCCCCATGCGCTGATACCAGCCTGTAAAGTCCTCGTATATATTCTATAACTATTACATGGCTGACAAAGCGTTATCACCTTAATAATCATACCCCATACAATAGGCCTAAGCTGTTGCGATTATTAATCAATATTATGAATTTCATTTAAGGAAGAGCTTAATAAAAGTCTAATTAATGTGTGTTGATATTGAAGATTATTAGCCTCACGCGGAAAATAAATTTTCCCCAAAATCCAAACTTTTCGTTTTCAATTTGATAAAAACATTGTTAATTTACCAGGGTTCGACACTAACTGTTTTTTACCAGGGATCCCATAGGCGAATCCCTGAGATTTAATTCAAGGATTTCCTCCTAAATGTCAGGGGATTTCCTCAGATCAAAATAGTTAAAATATGAAGGCGAAGAATAGCAAGGGAGTTGCAGCAATTCGATTTCAAATTCTTTTTATTTTTGAGACTACATAAACAGGATATATTGTCTTGTTTTCATATGCAGAAAATGAAGTTTATGAGCCCTTTGGAAATATTGCCTGTCTTAAAATATTAAAAAGAGTTTCAAAGTGTTTAACTTTACCAGTATATATATATTTGGACTGCTAAGAAAAAAGATTAAAACATAATATATTTTACATGAACATGGAAACAGAATAACATTAAGCTCACTTGAAAAAGAGTTGGATTTGAAAATAGCTTATTTTGCTAAAACCTGTTTTTCTCCCTGGAGTTTGATAATTGTGAACCAGTTTCTGTATCTAAATGTATCTAAAGGTATAATGCAAGCTGACTTGACTAGGGACTTGTGTTTGAATTTTGAAGTAAGTAGGAAGAACTGGGGAAACCATTTTTCCCAGATAGCCTAGCGATTCACTGAAATAGAGCCCCACTTATCATATGTAGCATCTTTAAAAAATTTACAGGTAATGAGTAGGCTCCATATTCCAGTAAGGGATGGTATGGATAACTTTTGAACATTATTTACTTTCATGTCATTTTTAAAGAAATTCTTAATTATGATCACTTTAAAAAAATATTTGATTTCATCTTACATTTTTTTGTGTTTAAAAGGAAAAATCCCATAGATTGTTGTAAATTAAATATTTTCAGTGTTCGCGTTTACTGAGTAAACATATCAATTTACTCGCTAAAATTGCCAGGGAGGAAAGAAAACAAGAGCTGTCCGTAAGACAGCGCGCTCGACTTTTTTATTGCTTGCCAATAAAAAAAGTTTTTGCAGTAAAAGGCAATACAAGAATCTCTGTATTTTTAAAGTGAACAATGGCCATGAGCATTAAGATATTTAGTGAAGAATTATTTTATTATGACATAATTTATGGTAAAGTGAACAAGTGGATAGGAATGAATTTTTTTAGATTTTTTATTAGTTTTTTAGTGCTTGCCTATAATACAAAACATTGACAGTTAAGGGCCATAATTCAAATAAAATCTTTGACAGAATTACCTTCTCCTGGACATGTTTGGGAATCATGATTGTAAACAAGTATTCCAACTTTCAAATTAATATCTCAAACAGTTCAGTCAAAAAGTGGACTGGTACTAAAAACTTAACCAAGATTCTAAGTCGATAAAAGGCCTTAATTTTTTAAAAACAAATCCTTGACAGAGTTACCTTCTCTTGCGTACAGATGGGGGTAATGATGTGAAATAGCATTTAAAAGTTTCAAAGCAATATCTCAAAGGGTTAAGGCAATAAGTGGATTTTACCCATATTCAATGTATTTTCTAAGTTCAAAAAGGGGCATAATTCTGTCAAAAACCTTGACAGAGTTATGTCCTCTTGTCTGTTGATGAAGGTCGTGATGGTAAACAAGTATGGTCAGTTTCAAAGCAATACCTCCAATGGTTTTGAAATAAAGTGAGGTGGTACAAAAAACTTAACCAAGCTCAATACACTTTCTTAAGTCAAAAAAGGGCCATAATTCTGTCAAAAACCCTTACGACAGAGTTATGTTACTCTTGTCTGTAGATGGAGGTTATGATGTGTGGAACAAGTATGGTAAGTTTCAAAAGCCATACTTGTAATACTTCTGAATTAAAGTGGGGTGGTACGAAAAACTTAACCAAGGTGTGACGCCGCACGCCGACGCCGACGCCGGGGGCGAGGAAGGATAGCTCCGCCTTTTCCATAGAAAGAGTCGAAGCTAAAAAAAAGGCGCTGTTAGTCCCTGGGACGAAAAACCACTTTTTCCCAGATAATTGGTCCAATTCTCTCTTAAGTTTTTTCTTTGCTTCTTGAAATGATTATTCTATTCACTTTAAATAAATTGTTATTGATAAGAAACTTGACCTTTCACCTTCATTTTCATTTGTTCCTTTTCTCATTAGCCAATGCAGATTTATATCCCAAATTGTAGACTAGGAGCAAGTTGCTCGGCTCCGTCTTTGGCCAACCTATCAATGGGTATCCGCGAAACATTCAACCAGTCTCAAATTTTGATTGTATTATTGACAGTTATGCGAAACATTGACATTTTTTGTAATTGAGGTACTCGTTCCATTTGAATTGGGACGTAACAGATCTATTAGCACTGAGTCCCAGGTACTCAGTAAAGTTAGGGAAAATCGCTAACACTGATTTTGATAATTTTTTACTTAAGCTAATAAAAATATCAAGAAAAAATTTTGTTTGCATTACAAGTACGGTACCTTTAAATGATTTCATTTTTAAAAATAATAAGTTTGCTCCAAGTCCATGACAGGATGTGCAATATCCAAATTTTATTGTTTCTAATTTTTACACTGAAATGTCCGATCCCTTTCCTCCTCCTGTGTATTGATTTTTTTTGAAAGTTTTGACACCTGTCACATCAAGGCACTCACCGCATACAGCAGTCATGTAGTTCACAACACTGATTGGCTCAAAGCCTGTCAGATGAAATATACTTCATTTGCTGGTATATTTGTCATTTTGCTGTATGTTTTCACCTAAGGGTTTTTCTATTTCTTGTCGGTAAATATTGCGTGACCTTGATTGATTCTTAGACTTTAGTAGACAATTGTTTTATTTAGATTGAAGGCTGTGAGTTTCAAAAAAAGGATTTTAAACTTAAAAGTATGGATTCTTTTTTTTGTTTATTAATTATACTTTTGCTGTAGTTAATTGTAGGGAAAAAAAATACACCAGTTATCTTTTTTTTCACAATTTTTTGACGAAAATTTAACCAATTGATCCAAGTGCCGAATTCGGCAATAAAAAAAAACCAAAACAACAAACACTGGATAACTTTGGTAGCTACCCGCCCCCATTGCCGATCAACACAAATTTGAATGTACACATCGCTTGGTAATAATTATCTATACGATAATTACATTTTTTTTTTTGAATTTTCACAACCTCTATTTTATGAAGTCAATGCATGAATAAAATTTTCAAGAATGTTTTCTTTTGCCAAAACAATTTTCAATTAATATATATCGCAAATGAGTTGATAGCAGTCACTGCACAAAGAAAAACTAAGACGTACATAATTCAAGATGTAATTTTACCGGCGGGGGTTTTTCTTTTTTTTCTTGCAACCACTTTCTTTTAATATTTGTGATTCAATTATATTAATTCAGAAAATTTTTCAAAAATTTACACAGCAATTTTTCAGGGATCCCAACGGAATCCCCAGCTAGGAATCACAGGGATTCCTCCCGAATCCGGGTCAGCTCGGCCCTAAAAACTATACTCGGCCCCGAGTTCAGCTCGGGCCCTATTCCAACTCGGCCACGGGTCAACTCGGCCCACTTTTAAAAATGGGTAAAGGGACTCAACGCGACTCATATTGTCACGGGGCTATTATTATAAATCAATGTGTTGTTAAAGATACCGATTAAGTAGGTGATAATTATGATTGACTCATTCATTCAAATTGATTAGTGACCACCTGAAATTACATTAGAAGGTTATGCTGTTAAGTGAAACAAGTTTCTTTTTCATAATTTTTTTTGAAAATTACCTTTACAAACAAAAAAGCATCTAAGAAAAAACATTTTTTTTATACTAAAAACTATTTCACAGGCACATCGGACAGGGAAGAAAAAAAATGAAAATTTTTTATCAATTGTCATATTTTTTCTTCCCAAGGGTTTGATAATGTGCCTTTTGTTTTATATTAATTTTTATCGAATCTGCAAAACAAAAAATAACTTTTTTTTCAAATTAACTTTATTTCAGCAGGGTACTTTTATACTCGGTTCCTATTATATCAAGGGTTCATGATACAGGGATTTAAATTTTCTGTGACTGTTAGTAAAAACACATTGTGATGCTAATATTTGTACAAATTGCACACTAGATTTAAATTTTTTCCCGCCAATAAATTAAATTTTGGTGAATTATAATGTTTTGGGCAAGAAAACTTTTCTATAAAACCTTTATATTTGACTACCATTTCCTTAATGGTTTTTAACAGT
>NW_026864792.1:0-33814 GCF_026571515.1 Ruditapes philippinarum | reverse complement strand
GGTTTTAAAAAGGAAATCTGAGGTTATGAAGCGTGCATTTCATGGACAAAGCCTTAAATGACAAAGTAAAAGAGCAGGTAACATAACCTAAGGGTGACTATACCGTATCCAAGTATACCGGAACCAACAAAGTTGAAAAAGGTCGAGTAGAAGAAACTAAGTATACGACATTACATGCTTACACAACAAAAATGTCATGCTGAACAATCTTCAATGATATAAAATATAACATTTTAAAAGTATACCGGGCGGATAACCGTAGGATTAAAATTGAATACAAACAAATCTTCTTTTGAAATTAACGGAACGTGTTAGATCAAGACAGGACAAAAATAATTTTAACTGCATTATTATTGTTTTTCCTCTAGTAACCAGACCTAAAATGTTCTAAATTAACGTTTTGTAACTTTATCTGATAGATTTAATAAACGACTGTTTCTTTAAGGCAGACAATCTCTCAAGTTATCTGGAAATAACATGAAATTATGATGAACTGAAACCTATCGTTACAATAACTTAATCTAAAGAATCTGCTGAAGGCCATTTGACAGAAATATCATGATTGGTTAGTACAAGTTCAGTGTGTTATAATATTGCTACAATTGCCATGATGGGCATACAGATTTTTTTATATCGTGATTGAACATGAGAGAAAATGCAAAAGTTCAATATCCCTATCCTCCCACCCCCTAGAATCTCTTTGAGTGGTACTTCATTTTCAAAACTTAAAAGTGTTAGAATCAATAATCCCGAAAGAGCAGAAAATATAACAACACTGAAAAAAGTACGAGGCAATTGTTTACAGCTACCACACATCATTTGACACCTGTTGTTGTTAAGTATAAAACTGTAGAACACATCTGAGACATCTTGTAAACTACACTTATCTATTCTTATTAGGGCATATTTTGTGTAATTGCGTATGGGAAAAACAACCAACACAATATTCCACTGAACGCAGACAGACACCAACAAAGCCTGACTTTACAGGACAACCGCAAGGCATGGAATTAAATTGATACAGAAGTTAGCACAGGGGCGGTGCATGTATGGGCGAACAAAATTTTAGTCATAAATAATTATTTTATTAGCAAAATCACAGAGATTTACATGAAACATTGAACAAGAAAGTAGAAATGAGACGATGCTGATCCATGTTTAATGCTTCTCTGTTCTGTACGTTCTCATTAACTGGTTTATAAGCGTACCATTAAACGATCTACAACGTTAAAGACAGCAATAGTCTGGTCTGTAGATACAATATTTAAGTTATCTAATTACTATCTTCCCTAAACAGACACGTGTTTATTCGATCACATAATGCAAGAAAAGATTGAATGTATGTTTATTTAGATAAACAGTTAGAAGTGATTGCCTGATGGGGATTTTCTTTAAATTGTACACGGTGAAATATAATATCATGGTGCCATCAGTACCATCATCAATTTATAATTATGGGTTAAAAAATAGTTCACTCTTATATTCGATATTTTTTAATGCAGTCAAAATAAACTGTTTAAAGAATTCAAAATCTGCTATCTGGCGGTATGAATATATTATTTATATAATAAACAAAATATAGTTTTCGCTATAAACCCTTTTTACAAAAAAAAACTGTTAACACACAATAATTATTTTGTTTTATATTCACGCACATATACATACATGCATATCAATTATTGCATTTTCAACCGAAATAAACCATTACTATTGAACAAAAGAAAAAAAGCAAAGGCTATGAGCTCATTATAAAAATATTTTGACTTAGTTAACAAGTCAAATTAAAAAAGTGAGGAACAGATGAATCGTTTTTGTGATGAAATATTACTTTTTTAACGAGACTAAACAAAGTAATAAACATGTTCACAAACATACAATAAATAAATAAAAATTAAATAAATAAATAAATAAATGATAAAAAAACAAAATCTTATCCAAACCGGACAATATTGTTTTTATTTGATTTAAATTATATATCTATAATGCTGAGCTCTTACGAGTTCGTTACTTATACAAACAAACTGTACACATTTAGATTCGGTTATTGTGTTTAGATCTTTAGAACCATGCTTATTGATTGACTGATGTATTGATTCCGTCTAGCTGTCAGAGATTTATTTGATACAATGTTATTGCATACATAATGCACAGGAGTGTACAATGTTACAACCATACACATATGTTTAACATTTGATATGATATTTGAATCCATTAACTGTTTTTTGGTGATGATGTTTCACGAATAGTCAATGAGTTAACCGTTTTCTCTTTTGTTTTCGATTTCGATTAGGGTTCGCTGTAAATTGGAGTACTATTCCCATGATTACATATATAAAGTATATTGTAATTAAGAAATGTCTCTCCTCTACTTGAGTTTCAACCTCCTATATTTTGATAATTGAAAAAGGGATGTATTATTATCAATATCATGCATTCCTCTGTCATGTCATATACATGTATAGTATGTTTGTAATATGTTGTCCCCATGGGCTTATTAGCCTATTGGAAATGAAATAAATACAATTCTATCTTATAATGTATAATGTATTCCACATCTAGAGATGTATCTTCCATATTACCGTCTTCAATATTGTATTGGAAGGCAAATCATTATCTTCGAATTAAGGTGTTGCAATATCAAACTTTAATGTAAGTTTGATTTTATTCTTTTTAGTTGCACTGGATCACTTAACTAAAATCGTCAAATATAGTTTTGTTCACATTGATGGTTATATACCAGTAACATTTGCCAATAAACAGTCTTAATTGTAAGGCAAAAAACGATTGAAAAAGAAATGAAACAATTAAACTAATTATTCAAATAACAACATCATAATCTCTTTTTAGGTTTTAGAGATTTAAAAATCAGTTTTCCCCTTTATACTTTTAGCCTAGGTTTGATGACAGCAAATGATTTTACACTTTCAACGATTGAATACCAAATTCCTGGTAACAAAGTGATCCCTCGGAAGCATTAATCACAACAAAATAACATAAGAATTGCAGACTCGGTTTGATTGAGTCTGTACATGAGTGATAATGAAAAAGTGCAACATCCCTCACGCCCCCTAGCACCGGCTTGAGCGGTACTCAATTCTCAACACTTTATAGTGTTGGCATCAATGATCCCGAAGGACCAGAAGATATAACAACACTGAAGTGAAGTACGGGGCAACTTTTTACGGCTGCCACACGGCACTTGACACCTGCTGTTGTGAAGTACAAAATTCTGGAAACAAAGTGATCCCTCGGAAGCATTAATCACAACAAAATAACATAAGACTAACCGACAAATACTTGCAGTCTGATCATGGTCAGCACTGTTCGCTATTAGGTATGTTTTGAAAATGTTCTCTTTAATAATGAATCTTTTTGTAGAGCTTGAAAGATGAATAAGGCCATTTAAGATATCGAGCTTAGTGACTGTTTAAAGTATACTAAATATCTGAATGAAGTGTTTGCGTTTGAAAACTTATTCTTCTTACAGAGTTTTTTTGTTGTATTTCATATTGTTGAGAGAAAGGTATCCATCAAGTAATAACAGCAGTAAAGCCTAGTTTAAGCAATCTGTGGATTAGAAATAAATATTGTGTGATTGTGTCCTATGCCATTCAAGTATGAAATAGTCTGTAAAGGGGAGACTAAACTTGAAAACTAATGAACATTTTTTTAAAATCTTCATCGAGAATTCCTTTTAAAAAAAACAATATTAACAAAGAATGAAAGCTTACATATTTTCAGGATATTAAAATATCTAAATATGTGTGAACAGTAGTACATATGTACCTTCCTTACTTAAAATATTATACATAAACGTAACTTACTTATGATTGATTATGTATGAATTGAAAGGAAACACGTGTTTCATAAAGATGTAAAAAGAAATGAGAACAAGATACATTTTGGAAACTTTAAAGAGCATTAAAATTATAAATAAATAAGTAAATCAATTAATGCATAGCTATAGAAGTACTATTTGAAAGTACGTTTATTTTTGTACCCTTCAAAGAAGTATGTCTGTGGATCGGTCCGTCTGTCCGTAGACAAAATTGTTTCCGATCAATAAATAAAGAGCTCTTAGGCCTATGAACTTCAAACTTGGTATGATGATTGTTCATGACCAGCAGATGACCCCATTGATTTTGGGGTAAGGGGTCAAAGGTCAAGGTCATATTGACTTGGTAGGCAAAACGGTTTTGGATCAATTACTAAGGAACCCTTATGCCTATGAACTTCATACTTGGTATGATGATTGTTTATGACCAGTTGATAACCCTTATTTTTAGGGTCAAAGGTCATGGTCACATGACATTGTAGCTAAAAACAGTTTCCAATCAATAACTAAAAAACTCTTATGCCTAGGAATTTATAACTTGGTATGACCATTGTTCTTGACCAGTAGACGGCCCTTTTTGATTTTGGGCAAGGAGTCAAAGGTCGATGTCACATTGATCTTTTAGGTAAAACAGTTTATGATCAATAACTAGAGAACACTTAGGCATAGGAACTTCAAACTTGTTATGATGATTTTCCATGACCAGTGCATGACCCCTATTGATTTTTAGGTCGAGTGGTCTATTGTCAAGGTCACATTGACCTTGTAGGTAAAAACGGTTTCCGATCAATAAATAAAGAACGTTTATGCCTAGGAACTTCAAACTTAGTATGATGATTGTTAATGACCCATTTTTGATTTTAAGGGTCAAGGTCACGGTCTCATTGAAAAACAGTTTCCGATCAGTAACTTGACAAACCATGGGCTGTTGGCCCACAAACTTCGCATGTGCATTGGATTTGGCCAGTAGATGACACCTTTTTATTTTTGGGATCAAGGGTCAAAGGTCATATCAACCTTGTAGGTGAAGACGGTTGTCGATCAATTACTTGACAAGCCATATGCCTTTGACCCTGAAACTTCGTAGGTACATTGATCTTGGCAAGAAGATGACAATTTTGATTTTGGGTCAAATGTCAATGTTACATTGACCTTGTATGTCAAAACGGTTACCTATCAATAACTGGAAAACCCATGGATCTTTGACCTTCAAACTTCACAGATTTCGCATTTGGTCAGCAGATGACTTAATAAATGTTTGGGTTCAAGGGGTAAGAGGTCAATATCACATTGACCTTATAGGTAAAACGCTTTCTGATCAATATCTCGACAGCTGATGGGGCCTTTACCTTTAACCTTATAGGTGCATTGGTCTAGGCCAGTAGATAATGCCTGTTGATTGAAGAGTCAAAGATCAGTCAAAGATCAGTCACATTGACCTTGTATGTAACCAATAACTCAACAACTCGAAGTTGCCTTGGTTGATATTTTCTATTAAACTAAAAAAGCTTTTGGTATAAACATTTCAATGCTTTATGTTATATAACAGATTGGCTGTCATTTAGGAGTCCTACATGATTCATAAAACATATATTATTTGGTACGATTTGTGATAATTTTGTCATAAAATTGCTGAACAGAGCCTTTACGATCACAACTACCTAGTGACTAGGTCATGACAGTAGATCATCCCTATTTATCTTTTGTTCACTAGGTTAAAAGTCAGTCATAATAACCTGACCACATAACCTATTGTGAAAAGTTGCCGTTCATTGAACGCCGCCTTTCCTTGTTGATATTTTATGGATGCCGATAAGGGACATACATGTGTTACAAACATATCTTGTTTTAATTCATTAAATGTGTTTTATCAGTTATATATTTATATCTCTTTTATCGCTTATTAAAAGCAATTTCTAGAAAGAAAAGCTGATAAAGAACATAATGTTTAAGCCCTCTAATAGAAATTGGCTAGACATTTTGCACAAAATAAAGATAACAGTAATTGAAATGTTAAGTATTTGCTTCTTCCATTAGTTCTCTCACAGGCACGAATATAATTTAATATACAACAAAAGAATAAATTGCTTGTCTAAATTTGTTTAAAATGACGTTGTAGAGAACTTTTTGCAACTATTCCTTTCACTAATTCTGCAATTCATTACAACTTTTATTGTAAAAACGCACACTTAACAAAACTGTATATTTCAGTCACTTTTTAGCAAAAATGTTTATACTGAATCACTAATTGAAATAGAATCTTGCTATTCAGGTAGTTCTTAATAGTTGTCAAATAAACGATAAAACGTCTGGAACATTAGATTTTGTCTAAATAATTCTTAATTTACTTAAGATATATAAATATTTTATATTTATCTTAGTTATTTAAAGAAACAAATTAACGAATTGAATTATGTGCATAAGTAATGCGCTACGTAATTCATCCGGATTTATATATATTTCATTGTTATTTACCTTTCAAATGATCATTGTATGACCGCCTCCATGGTCGAGGGGTTAGAGTCGATGACTTCTAATCCAGTTACCTCTCTGGCGTGGGTTCGATCCCCGGGAGATGCTCTGGTAGTTAAGCACGAAGGAAGGTAGTCTAGTACTGCTGTTACTCTCCAGGAACGATGGTTATGAAACTACCCGCCTATATGACTGAAATACTTTTAGGAAAAGGCGTTAAATGAAACAAACAAACAAACAAATAAGTGATCATTGTTATTAAAATATGTTCATTTTTCAGATTTGTTAACCATACATTTATCATTTGTTGATCACCAAAACTTGATGAAATTAATCACTTTTTTAAAATTTATTTTACCAGCTTTAAACCCCTTTTTCAATCAGACTGTCTCCTGGAATAATAATGTTGAAGTTTATAGGGAGGCAAAATTTGTTTTACCTAGTTCGATTAAGCCATCTTAATGTTATCTATATAAGTTAGCTTTTTACAGAGTATTGTCATTCTTATTTCAATGTCAAAGCCAACTGCAAAGAATAATGCTCTTGTTTATGGAAAGAAACAAAAAAACTGGCAAAAGTCTTGAAAATACGAGCACAAAAGCCGGAACAATTGTATTTATTGTTCGTATGACATGCTTATTTACATTTGACACTTAACCCGAATTACTTAAAAAAAGCTACTTTAATTGGCCTTGCTTAAAGATAATTCGTTATAGAAAGTAGAGATTTGTTAAATGATTGAAAACCTCTCGCACCGAGGTCTTGTGTTATTTACGTAAACCTGAAATCGGCTGATCTAACTTTTGTTTCTTGGATGAATTACTATGGCAACGCATTACAATACTTTAACAATAATTGACGAATATAATTGATATCATTTTGCTTTGAAACAACCATTAAGAGGAATAACGGCGACTTTAACGATGAAAAATTCGTATTGCACACGAAAACAGACCGAGAACAAATCTATTAAACAGTGTGTACTGATTGATTATTTTGCATTACATTATGATGTTGCGCTTAAAGCCTCTCAGTTTAAACTGTCGTGAAGAATATCCGAGACACCTTTTAATGCCTTGTGTAAAGTAATTAAAGTTTTATCTGGCTGCTTTCTGTAGATCTAAAATTCATTGTATCTACAAAATAACATTAGCGTTTTAGTTTTGAACCAGAAGTATTCCAAAACACCTGTACATGTATGGAGCAACTACGTTTGTATATTTTTTAAAGGCAGATGACACATTAGGTAAATTTACAATAAAATTGTTATAGCAGAATGTTCGTAGCATTTCTTTCTGTTTCTGCACACTATCCATGTATGTTAAACCACAGAAACATCCTATATTACAAATCCTTCACAAATAGACCATATTATTAGTTCTATTACTGAAATTTATTAAATTATCTGACATAATACAAGTTTATCTAAAACAAAGAATAATGACCTTTTGTAATATTGCTATAGTATTTACAAAAAGACTTGTCCAAGTGGGGATATAGACTGGGTGAGGGGACAGGCTCGTTATTCGTGTTTGAAGAAGTTTTGCAGACAGACCCATGTTGTAAACTACCCTTGTAAATATAACAGGGAGGAACTAAATATAAAAAAGAGTTTTCATTAGTCATTTAAGATGAAATCTTGGAATCTTATTGGCCATTCTAAAATAAAATGTAAAGGGTAGTTCTTGTCATTATAATAAAATGTAATGGTAAATTCTAAAAAAGTTGACAGGCAAATTCCATTTTAATTCATTGAATAAAATTTTGTGTAAGCTGATATGAAATTACTTGTTGCCCTCATTTGTTTTCGTTTTCAGACTCAGTAGCATAAATTATGCACGTCATTCGCTCGGTCAGAAAGTTTGCATGGATAGCCATTTCCGTAAGATTTTGTTACCAACTGAGATGTTACAGAATAAATTCAATTTTCCCGTGTAGCTATAACTTGCTTCAGTGGTTGCTTATAGAATTCACCGTCTACAGAATTAAATCCCCCCAACAAATACATTTTTAATATTATAGACATTAGTTTATTATGTGACATTAGCTCTAAAGGAAATATACACAAACAGTTTTTAATACAGTTTTATTTTAAGTATTCATTCTCAAAATTAAAACAATAATTTTGTAACCTACAGACAATAGATATATAGCTTTATATAGACTTAAATGACATTTAAAAACAACTACATACAATGTTACAGTAGACGACATAATACAATAAAAAACAATTACATGTGTAAAGTAAGCGACAAAATACAGTTCATTGCTTTTGAAATGCATTTATTTTAATAATTTAAAAATATCGTTTTACAATAAAAGCATGTTAAAAGGAAAGAAAAAAAGGGAAAATGTTGCTGTTGTAGAATTGTCTAAACATGTTACTTAACAATCCCTTAAATTACTTTAGATCCACATTTGCCTAAATTACACTGTTGTTTTAATATTATTATATTATCGGAACATTCAACCATAAATATGCATGTTAGCTAACATTGTATATAATGCTTTTTTACAAATCGTTTTCGGGAATGTGATAAATTAATTGTTAAAATTACATTAACACTCTAGTAAAGTGCCTGTTTCTGAAACAATATGTCAGCCAAAAGCAATAAGATTAAATTAATAATCTAGTAAATGCCATTTTGTGAAACAACATGTCAAACAAAAATGTAATGCGCCTTTTAAACTATCTACTTTATTAAGAAATATGACGCCATACAAGTCGAACACGTAATGGAATTTATGACATGGTATAGTTTGAAAATAATTCAATAAATGTCTTGTCATCGAAACTTGACAATCAACTAACAGCAAGTGGATAAACAATATCTATAGTAATTATGTTATTGTGGAATACTTTTGTAATAGATCAAGATATGTTATTATAACGAAAAATAAAGAAATAATAGCTCCATGGAAACACCCTTTGGTACACAAAGTAACATATTTATATTCACATATTGCCTATCGATAGACACATACTAATCGCCAGTTTACCTAATTCATCCACATACTCCCCACCGTCTAAACAAACATCATTATAAATAATCTATGTATCACTATAAAGATTTACTTTTAATTTTTGACAACCCCTTTTTCAAACTGATACATTTTACACATTATGGTCGATGTCAGTATGACACATGAAGTAGTATGACGTTGTTAATGGATATGAATACATGTATCAATTTAATGTCGAGGTCGAGGTCAATGTCACTTTCTAATTAGTGTTTATCAATACAAGAGAAAATGATTGTAATATCAACTTGTTTTTATTAAATAGCTAATGTAAATGTTATTGTGTCTTTATTTTGTATTTTTGCTTACGTTAAAGAGTAAACACAATAAACATCATGTTATCATTGTAATCATTTTTAAAAATAATAATCCAATTTAATTAGGCAATGCAAATGATTCATTTTTTCAATTTAAGGCACGTTTTCACTTAAAAGTAAGGCCAATATGAAGTTCACCACGACATTATGAACATAAAAGAAGGCCATTATGGAAAACAGTACGGCCTTAATGAGAAAACTCGACTATTATGAGATTTGCGAATTTTGATTGGCTCTCCAGCTCGGCCATTTTGAATTTGCTTTCTTTTTTCATTGAAAATGAAATTTTTAATTGCTGCAAGGTAGGTTTCCGAAACATTTGTAAAACAAGAATCTCACTTAAAATACCTCACAACAATAGTATTACACATAAGCAATTTTTTGTTCACTTAAAAAATAGTTAATTTTTACATTATGTGGAGTTAATTCATAAAATTGTCAATAATTAACTGTCTTCATAATGACCTTGTTATTGGGTTTTAGACTGCCTTCGGCCTCAGGCTAATATGACATTTTCAGCCCAATAACAGGCCATTATGAAAACACTTAAATTTTAACATTATATAAACAACTTGTGATTGGTTGAGAAAAAATGAAAGATTAAAATAATTGATTAATATTCATCACTACCCTTTCTTGACAGACCACATAAAAGATTCAAATATTGACTTCAAACTGTGTAACAAGATTTTTGTATTTTCTCCTTTCCTCTACACATTTATGTGTTAAGTATACTGCCCGTATGTTTAACTTTATATCACATATCTATATATTTGTATATTGCCCTTATATATTCATATATGTGAATTGTATAAGCCAACATTCTGTACATTGCCCTAATGTTTTCATTGGTGTTAATTGCTCATATGATTCCTTTCGGTACAGTGTCCTTATGTGTTAATTTTGTTGTAACAAATATTTTCTGTTGATTATAGAAAATGCCGTTGTATTAGAAAAGATTTCGCCGTGGCTGGTATTCGAACTTGCGACAACCTGTTTGAACAAGAAGGTAAATAGACCAATGAGCAAAAGGATATTTCCCTGACGTGATGTAAAAGGTTATACTTATAGTTATTAAGTGTGTACTCAAACTTAACAGGATATAATGCCCTTATGACTTCATTATGTATTTTGCACTTATGTCTCCGTTTAACAGGTCCTCAGTTCGTGTTAATCTTCTATTTACTTCTACGATCAAATCTATTTTTGCCAGATTCAAAGATGACATATGAAAGAAGAGATAAACAGAGAATGCAAACGAAGCCTCAAAAAAGCCTATAAAATCAAGTCAGATAGGACAATCGGCAAGGATGTCGCGGAACCCAAATTTTGAGGGATGAAAGTCATACAGACGATTAAAAGTCTGGTTAGAAAGATATTATGAATTAACAAATTGTACGTGCAAGTCCATTACTCTTAAACACGTTCATTTCCAAACTAGAGTATATTGTCTATCTATTTTGATACAAACAAGGCCTAGAAATTGACCTAGTTGTTAAAATTACCAAATAGCCATTGGTATAGTGAGTGTGAGTTATTTCAGATTGGGTGAAAAAATATGTATCATATTTCGTGGATCATATTGTCGCAATAATCGATTGCGACACCTTCAGGCAATATTTTACGAACATACCGAATCTAGTTACAAAAATAATCAGTTATTGTTAGCCGAGGGAACAATGACGAGTGTGTTGTTAGCTTTGGTTTCACTTATGAATAATTGACCAAGTGGACTAAACTGCAGATTTAGCTTTGGAACTTTATTATATTAAGTTTGAATGGAGCTTTTGGGTATTATGTCGTACAAGCAGGCTATCCAACAACCCTTTCCTATTAAAGTATCGTATGAAGCGGTGATCCAGTAGTAGGACTCTACCCTTGGAATGGAGGGGAACCAAGTTCGAATCATAGATTGCTAAATGCCTAGGCACGAACAAGCTTGTCTACATTATTGCATTTCATTTGCGAGTGTGAAATCGGTATTTCAAAGTCCTTACAATTGCTTACCAAGAGTTATCCATTCAAACAACATGGCAATGTATCCTACAATAAGCTTGTAACAAGTACTAAAAATCATTTACTTAAAATTCAACTAAGTATAAGTATCTGCCATGATACCATTCTTTTACCCATTTTCCTTTCAAACCACTCAGCAGCTGACTAATCTCTCGTAAAATTGTCGTCGGCCTACTAAATGGTTAATAATAACGAAAGCACTGGGTTGGTTCGACAAAATCTGTAATATTTACATGGTAAATACGCTCCTGTAGATATATCAATAAATTACTACACAAAGGATGATAATAGTTAATAAGTTTACATTTGTATTCAAAATATGGCGGATATCGATTACTCAATAGTGATTGGTTATTGATTTGTTATTCACAGAGAGGAGGTAAATCGAAATAAATACAGTAAAGAACGAAAGTAAAATGAGGTCTGAAGCTACCACTACATGATAAACTATCTACTTTAGTTTGGTGTTCAAATTATACTTTATTATTATGTAATTATGAATATTTTATATCATTGTTATTAGTGTATGATTGATATTAATGTAGATACGTGTATATAAACATGTAGATAAGGTGCTTTTATAAATAGTGTATGTTTAGTAAGTGTAAGTGTGTATATATCATTTATGTGTATAATGCGTTTATCAGATAATTCAATCCTATGAGATAATGGAAACCACTTATGTGAAGAAAAACATATTTATTTTATTTGGTGTCTGATACAACACTGCTTATTGAATTTCACATAACACAATTAAATAATGAACATATCTGCATAAAAAGCAAACAAATCAGGATATCATGAGTCTCATTTAGCACATACTATGTTACATAGACAGTTCTAATGTGTTGTATGTGCTAAATTTTCACACCGTTACGACATGTTACAAAAAAGAATCCGACATTTAACGGCTGAAATAATGTAAAAAAGGTTTCTATCGGCTGTCATGTTTATCAAATTAAAACTAAACTAGAAATGATATTGTCAATTACAGAGATGCTATAAAGTTTTTAAAAAAAATGAAAATGGGGTGTTATTGTGCTTGTTGGATCATAGTACGCACCAGGATTTTGTTGCATTAAATTAAAGATTTATAAAACAAGAAATGCCCTTTTATCCGTATATCTAAAACGCAAGAATGTAGTTGCACAAGGTTTGTCCGAATATATGATCGATACGAGCAACATTTAAAGTTAACGTACAGAAAATATAGTTATTTAAATTGAAATGAAAGTAAGTACATACAAATACTATACCATTTAATAGTTTATCCTCATTAAAAAAAAGAAAAACACTTTGGCAAAAGTGTTAATTTTCAAGATCATTCGTGAGAAAAATATTTTGATCCATTCATTCCTTTTGGGCTTATAGTATATATGGAGGAAAACAACTTTAACAAAAATCTGATTCAGTGACTTAATATTATGTATGATTAAATAAAACGACTTTCTTTATTTTGGATAAGTGTCTTTGGGTTTCTTTTAAAAAATTTACTGAACAGTTATACATTTTGAAATGAACCTTTTCCGAAATAATCATGAGGCAATTATATTTTTCGGTGGTTCGAATATTACTTTTGTAGCAATTATACAACATTATCTTTAATACGTGTCAATATCATGCCAGTGAAAATGTCGTGGCTTTTTCAAACGTTTTGGTCAGTAAATAATTTCAATGCTACTCAAAATAATGAAATACTGAGTCAAAAGTTTCAGCAACAGAACATTCTAATATTATAGATGATAATTGACTGGCAAGTGTATTGCTAGAAAGTCTGACATTGTTGATAATCAGGCAGATATTGTGTTCGACTAATAACAACATTTTAAGTGAAAAGAGCACGCACGTACTTTATACATTTGAGAATACACTTTGCGATCTACATCACGCGTATTTCCTGGTATTTTGACAGTGAAATATATCTAACAGTGAAAACACCGAATCTTTAACACGCTAACATATTTGAACGACTGAATGGTTCATTGACACAGTTCGTGGACAGCGTTTGATCATAACATATGTATTTTTGATTTAGGTAAAGTCATGCCAATTCTCTTCTACAAGAGAATAAAGAAAATTAGTCTGAGTAAAACCCTCTTACTTCGGTAAATAATCTAGATATATTTCTCAAATAATACTATTCAATTACTATGCGGAATTTGACCCTAATGCTTGCTTTTTAACTATGTATTAGAAAACCCGACTTCATTGCAGAATGTAAAATGCGTTCTCTTTTTTCTATCGTCATTAATTGTTATATTCCAAAGACGTCATGTGTAAAGTATACGTGTACGCGGTAACATGACAAAATTACATATAAATATCGCATCAGACAACTACTCCATTGACATCACACATAAGCTCATCGATACAAAGCGTTGACTTTGTTCATATGCTTATAATCAACAAGAGCATCAAATCAAAAACGACAGTTTTTCTGATGCAGAATTATATTTCTACAAAATAAAGTTACCGAACAAAGCGAGATATTTTCTTAATATAATCAAGAATTGGTGCAGTAAAATGTTAACCTAATTTTCTGTAACATTTGGTCTATTACCCTGATTATCAATGTGAAAATAGAGCAGAATAATCATTAAGCCGTGTAGAGTGAACGAAAACAAAAATCTTTATTCAACAAAACACTCAGTTTTCTGTGTGCTATCATTTTTTCCTCAGTATATAAAGTTACAATTTTCCCGTTATTTCTTGAAAGTTGTCAGGCACGCATTAAAGTTAAATCCCACAAGTAACACCTTTTATTCAAGCTTTTTCCATGGTATGACCTAAAATGAACGAAAGAAAATATTTTTGGATAATAGAAAAACCCTATGAATGAATTTAAGGTTGTTTGTTGTTTTTTATATCAGAGCGGGTTAAATGACGGAAGAAAGTTAACAAAGTAGCAAAACAAAATACACTGTAAAATTGATTAAAATACGCTTTTAAAGTTTATGATAACCGGCAATTAGTTCAATTTGGTTAATACAAATAAAATAAAAATCATTTGTAACAGCAACTCATATTAAATATATTATATGGGTAAGATGTCTATCTTATCCAAGTTGAACAGTATAAAAACAGGGATTAAAATAAAAGTACACTTGACAAAATCATTTGTCACTTCCATAACTCTTTAGAGAAGCCGAGTTTAATGAACGCTAAAGACTTTTGATAGGATTTAGATAAGAACGTAGGTTAAAATTACATATAACACGATACTCGACTACTCCTAAAAAAGGGTGAACTAAAAGTCATTGATTAAAAGTGTTTCTTTCGTTTACGGCCGATCCATTATACTTTCTTGTTAGAGTGAATATTTTTTAAGTTAGATTTGAAAACGCAAGGATTTTTTTCATCCGATTTTGCACGTTGTCCGTAAAACGTTATGTTCTCATGTCAGCTTTGGCTTTGAACATTTCGTGTTGAAATTCCAGTCTTTTTAGCAAAAGTTACAAGATTGCATGAAAAGAATAAATTTTCCTCTCAAATACAGTGAAATGTTAGTTTAAGTTGGAAAGTTTGAAATCAGTTTTAATCTTGTTACGTTCAATAATATCTAGTGAAGTTGCAACTGTTTATTTGTCATGCGTCTCAACTATTTTTTTCCACTAATGGCTCATTCGAAGTTTTTAGAATGATACAGAAACAATGTTGATATTGTTTTTTGTTGTTGTTGTTTTTTCTTCCATTGTCCTATTGTCCTTGATTAAATTAGGGCAATAATATCAGTTGCGCAATCTGGGATTATTCTAAAAACAGTCAGAAAAAAATAATCAAATTATAGCGTTCGAGTATTCCCTCGGTGTTTAGTTTTACTATTATTATCGTTTCATCATTTCATGAAATAAGCACGCGAGAAATATAACCCTCGCAAGTCACACCTTTCATTCAAAGAAACCGCTGTAATGTGACTTGAAATTAAACCGAAAACCGGCTTTTTTTCATCGCAATAGGCAAACGTTGAATGAAATGAAAATAATCATATACAAAAAATGTCTTTTTTATTAGAAATAGTATGTTCAAACTTTACATTTGAAATGAAATCATATTCTATAGACATAGACATTTTTCATAAATGATAGTAGATGTATATATATGTAAAAATAATGAAATGTTAAAAGAGGCAACATAGAACAAACACAAGAAGAATATTATTAACAAGAGCAGCGCATGCGCAATTGATATAATACTGTATATAAAAAACTATATAGTGCAATAATTCACGTAAACAATTTTAACTAGTTGCATATTTTTAATTAATCACAAACGCTATTGCTTTAACTCGGTCTTTTGGGACTTTGACAGACATATTTTATTCTTTACTATTTCTGTCAATACCCGGCATGACCATCTGTCGAGTTTCGATTTTGTTAACATAAGACAACTTCTACTCACGAATCTGATAAGAAAATAGATATATTTGAAAAAGATAAATGTTCTAATTGTGCTGAATATTTATAGTTAGTTCCCGCAGCCAGTGATAAACAAGCATCCTTTTTATGAGGATGTCGGATGCTAAATATTGTATGATAGGTTTCAATTATCGTCGTACAGACAATGCTGATTGTTGTTAATCTAAAAGCAGAAAAATGCTTAAAGCCTCACAGGACTAATTTATAGATGTGTTGACAATATCGGAGAATGACGTTAAAGCTATCACAATGACATAAAATTGATTCAATTAAAACAACTGATTTTAAGCCGCTGATAACAATTTTTTATACATGTATTACATTGTGAATAATCTTATCCCGAGGTAACTGTTTTGTCATAACGAACATGTCTATGCAATACAGTCGTTTCTTAAAAACATTAAAAGATCACTAACACGCAAACAGGAACTATAATGGAGCAATAGTCTGGTCTGCGTGTTAGATTGTTTCTAGGCACATACATAAAATGGAAATTAGCTACTTATTTCTTTGAAAGGTTATAATTCGCTAGCATATATGTGTATAAACACAGGAATAGTTCAGAAATAATTATGTGACCTTATCCTAGTTAATAAATATTATTAATACCTCAGTCTGATCGATGAAAACTAAATATAATATTCCTGATAAGGAAAATGACAGCAGATTATATGATATAGTACATACAACCCAGCATTCAATCGTTAATCAATCATATACTATAACAATGTGCTCTGTACAATTGATAACGTTTTTAATTACCTGTTAGACCTGAAAGTGATTAGTCTTTGCCATCAGTAAAGACCAATGCAAATATGTGCAGTCTGACCAGGTTCTAAACTGTTTGTAGCACAAATATTCGTTTTGGGGATATTGGTATTTCCTAAAAAAAGTTTGGAACTGCATATTTTAATTTTAAAGAGGGGAAAGATTCAATTTCAAAATTTCTACTGGTGAACCGAGTTAAAAAGGCCCTAACTGAAATAACAATAATCAAATAAATTGAAAAAAAAAACTCATTTCTTGATTATACTTGATTATAATCTTTTTAAACATTGAACACTTTAAATGTAATTGAAATAGCTCATTTCTTATTCCATGACATTACAAACATTTTTACGACAAACAAAATTATCCTTTCCAATTGAGATGATTCTTAACTTGGTCGCCATGAAAACTTCTGCCATTTCGTCAATTAATTGTAAAACGTGTAGTATTTTACTTATTCATACTGTAAAAACGGTACTTATTCATATATTAATCGTGGTGTAAAACAAAAGAAAATGTTTCAGTATAATCAGCTTTTCGTTTAATTTGTGGCCAACGTTCACTAATCAATATCAAAATAATAATTGTCGTCCAATCTAAGCACAAATGAGCAACGCTTTAATAACAAAATAATCCTTTCACATTCTTGATATTTTGTATTGATTTAAAATAAAGTCTAATAACAGCCTTTCCTCGAAAAGTGTTATTACTAAAAGCATACTGTGATTTAACACAACACATAATAATCATAAAAAATAGTTAAGGAACTCGATATAGAACTTAAGGTAATTATAGGGGATTCTAAAACAGACTTGATGTCAATTAAATCAGAGTCTCTTCAAATATCTTTGCAAATTCAGCACCCGGGGGTATAATATAATCAACTTTAAATTTGTTTACCAAAAATTAATGGGAAAACGTTTTTTATTCGAATGTTATTGCAGATTATTTTAAGGCTACTCATTTCTGAAAAAGAGCCCTCATACACCCTAGCTTCAGTTCATAAAAGTGGCCATAACTCGATTTCCGTACGGTCTTCTTTTTTGTTTAAATTTTACATACAGGTGTACTTAAATGTATATATCTGACCTATGATATAAAGTTATCAGTTCCTTATAGTGCCCGTTAAGGTGGTAATACCCTAAGTTATCATTTTTATGTAATGATTTATATTTTTTATTCATATTTTGTTTTCTTGTTGTTTTTTCATGCGATTTTCGTAAGAATCCTATATTTTTTTGTTGTAAAGGAGCGGCATATCTTGCCAAAGGGTAACGAATCACTTCCAAATAGCCCCATCTGTAAATGCAGCACGTGGTTACATCATACATTTCAGTCTTTTTTTTTTGACAGCAATATCGAAAACCATTTTATGCTCATTCTTCTTATAGAAGCATTAAAACGGACAATTTCAATCATAAATCGTTTGAGGGTCCACCCAATGAAAAATTACTTAAAAATATGTGTGTTGATTTTCATAGATACTATAACAAATTAAGTTTAAAGTCGCCTTCTATTTTTCATAGTAATTCATAGAACCGCATTTGGAAAAGTGGTCATTTGTATCAATTTGCGCAAGCGCTTTCATGGGCCACCTTTGAATATTAATAAAGTTAAAATGACGTCAAAAGTCAATCTAGATTAATTCTATATAATGGATACGTCAATCCACGTCTTGGCGAAAAAGATACTGCACGTGTAATAAACTGATTCAAAATATCCCTTTAGAACGACTGTATAAAAAGGTCTTAGTTTGTTACTATTAGGAAATTGTCTATCCATTTTCTCTTAAGGTAGGAAGAAAGTTAAAGTAGACGATATGTTTTTGGTAAATACGTCACGTGACCTCGGGTCAACGCATGATAATTTTGTCTGATATGCAAAGAAATGCATATTTAGTTTTATATGATTTACCTATATTTAGTCTGGATGTCCATATTTTATTCTAAGTATAACATCATACGACATTAACCATAAACCATTCTGTATTGGTTGATTTTGGCACAATCATATAAAGAACGTGCTTCAAATTAGAAACGAAATCTAAGTATGTAAGTGAAACTGACAAAGGACAATAATCAGCTTACTCAAACCATTTCGACTTATTTCATTTAATACATGTTGTTTTTGTTTTGTCAAATGTATGTACGCTTTAATCAATTAAATACAGGTTTTCCTACAATTAATTCTGACTTCTCATACGGGATAATTCTAAATCCAACTAACAAAATAACAAAATTTAGTTTTAAATTAATTAATGTTACTGTAATGTATTAATTCATTTAATGAATTGTAGTGTGCCAATGCGTGGATTATGCAAGCTTTGTTTAAGCAACAGGATGTTTCATTGCTTTTTGTCTTTCACTCTGGTAACATTATACTAATATTTGTGAATAATTAGCTATAATTAACTATTACCATTGGCAGTTAATGCAAGCGAATTTTTTCAAGTTTTATATATAATTATTTATGTACTCACACTAATTTCATTTTCATTTTAACGTCACTTTATGCATGTTTTATATCTAAATAAATTGAAAAAATAAAAGTCAAATCATTCAAATAGCTCAATTATATTTATATGTAAAACCGCAAAATTTATGTTTAAAAACTGTCTATAAATCACTTGTATCATAGTTTTGGGACCGTTCTGTTGAAAATGTGTCAGAGTTTAATCGTATACATATACATGCACAGTGCGGTAACTGGAGTGCATGTATAATTAGTTACCCGCCCTCCAGAGTATGCCCATTGATTGGCTAATTTTTGCTGGGGTTTACTTATTGTGACGGAAGGGAAAGGGAAAGCGACAGAAATATCATATTCAGATGCTCGTTCATTGGTTACTTTTTCCCGGGGTTTCATATTGTGTCAACAGGGAACTTTTTTATGTTTCACTATGATACAAAAGAGAAAGAACATCAAAACACTCGGCAATCTGATTAATACCCGGGGGGGGGGGGGGCTACGCCCCCTCGTACAAATTAGATAGCATCGTGTTTCGATGCTCTTTCTACTTCTTAAATTGCACTCATTGAGTAAAAAAAGATAACTTATTAATAGAAATTAAATTTAATCAGATTATCAGAAAATGTATACAGAAAGAGTGGATTCGGTGGTTTATGTTTAATGAACGAATGACAACAACAATAGTAACTTGGTTACGAACGTCGGAATATACAGAACATAATACAGTTGAAAAGAGAAGTTGTTCATGCCTTTCAAATATGATCAACGCCATATAATTTCAGTCAAAAGAAGCTACTTTTTGATTCAGGTTTATATAGTGACGTAATATAAAAAAAAATCTAGATAAAGTTTGATCCCTCGGAAGCATTATTCACAACAAAATTATATGAAAATTGTAGACTCGTTTGGATTGAGTTTGTACATGAGGAATACTGAAAAGTTGCAACGTCCCTCACGCCCCCTAGCACCGGTATAAGCGTTACACAATTTGCAACACTTACAACATGCATGTTTTGTTAACAATAGATGACATAATAAAGCCTTTCTCATATAATGAAGCCGTATATATGCAATTATTTTGTCGCATCAAGGATGATGATCATTTTATAAAAATAACATTTGACAGCTTTGATGATTTTATTACCTTCCGATTCACAAGTCGGCTATTCCCTGCTTTTTCTGTCTAGAATTAGACATTTTACTACCTGTTTGATTAATCATTTGTAGCATATGGCCCGACACTCATTTACAGATTTTGTGCAGCTGCATTTACTTGATTTAAACACTGAAAATACAGGATTCTATAAAGAATCAATGTCAGTACAATTACTTAGTACGTCGAAGGTTTTCGAACTTTTCTACAAAATAGAGATCGACCGAATATAAGCTTATATAAATACTTGCATTGTATACGACAACTATTTAGTGAATTAGTTATTTTCTTACTTAAGGTTGATTTGTCTTTTTTATGGAAAAGCATATGTCAAGTTCAGGAATTCAAATTAAATAATGAAAAAAATTAGAACATCCAATTACGTAAATGAAGACTAATATAACTGTTGTGTAAATGAATGATTAATTGAAATTTGTTATATGCTTGACCAGCACGTATACACTTGTGATGTGGATCCCAAAACGCCTTTAAAATCCAAATATAAAGTTTGTGTCAATTTGTCAAGACCCAACTCATGTACTAATCATATTTATATAAAAAAACTTAATATAAGATGTTTTGAGAAATAAAATCATATTTCAACGTATATTATAATACAAAAGATAAAAATGTTCGCCTAAAACTACTACACACCTACCGTCAAAAAACACCATGAATTAAATTCCATTTGCTATTATTTCACATAAACCATTTTGTTCATCGACACAGAAGATTTAATTTTTCACGATGATTGTCAATTTTAAACGTCAACATCAATATAATAAGCGCAACAGGCAATATAAACATCAAGATTATCGCTGTTTTTACAATATCTTTCTACAAATTCAAAATTGGCTCTCAGGCTTTGCCGCATTCAAAAAGGCTGACCTTTGAAGATAAGAACAGTTCTGACTATAGTCATTTGGTAATATGTTGGTTCCCATATTCAAAGCGCGGGCGTATTTGACTTGAAGACTAATGACTAAAAGGCATGCACTTGTGTGAAAACTTTTAAGAAAACGTCAAACATCTGTAAGGTGCATTTTTGGAAATTAAAAAAAAAATATAATGAAATTAAGTGCGATAATATTGATCCATTTATATTAAAATTTTTAATTTGATTAATATTTTGTTATCGCCGCGTATTCAAAACAATTTTAGTTTTATAATGAAATAAAAAGAAAAGAAAGCAAAAAAGGAAAGGAAGGAAGAAAGTTAAATTTCGACGAACAAAATATATTTAAAAATTGACAAAGTAAATAAAAAGGGGAGAAAAACAACATCACCATAATAACATCGCAAAGCGTAGGGTTCGAACCTTTGAATTCAAATCATTAAAAGCTACATTGACGTTGATTTAACAACTAAGCCACTACGATGATATACATTCCTCTAAGAATTAAACTATATATAGTTGTTGACACTTTCAATCTCGGATAATATACAGACTTACCCCTAGGCGTGGACGGTAACTTGCACTTTCCATTACCATCCATGAACAGACTCAATCACACAAAGCCTGCAACATTTTCAGTTTTGCCGTTTTGTTCGTTTTTTAGGGATTTTTTATTTCTCTCTATTTTATCCTTTTAATTGACTTACCTATGTACCGTTAAGACCAAATTATCATCCCAGGACAATCCACAGACAGTTGTTGTGATATTTTCATTCATTGGACATTCTACATGAATTAAAATAAGTTAGTCTCTTTTGGCATTATCAGTTACAATACAGCTGATGCTTAAGATTAATATAACTTAAGACGGTGCTAGGGAGTGTGAGAGATGTTGTAGTTTAAATCATTTCTCAAAACAGATCAAAATGTAAACGTAATTTCTCCATACTTGACACCTTTTTGTACTTGTACTTACAACTTGTCGGAGTTTGTGTAAATATAAACCGATGTCAGGCACCATTTGAAAATCAAATACAATATGTAGTTGAGATTTAAGGAACATCTTTGCACCTCTGTTGCTATAATCTTTTAAACGGATGGCTAAACATCTTTAAGCGAAAATGATAGTCAGGTTTTTCCCTTACATAACGCTTATGGCCAATTTCACATCAAAAACATTGTTAAATTGAGACGCGTAATGCTATCATTTTCCTTAAATTGCAATGAAACCTGTAACTATGTAATTTTTTCGATTTGCGGAAACAATGCTGCAGAGGTGGGCATGAAATTATACACTTAATAATTGTCACTCTCCTTATGCGTTTAATAAGTGACACTCCTAAACATATATTAAGAGCAAGTACAATAAAAATAATTGCATTTTCATATAAATGAAATATCATAAGTGTGTCAGGTGGTGCAATCTTTGTTATTTAATATCTATTTTAAACAAATAGCAATTGATTACTCAATCAAACTAAATATATGTTTCTAGGTAATTGTGTTAGTTTATAAAGTGAACTTTTAAATCCCCAAATTGGTCATTTATTTTTATTTTCTTGTAATTGTTCAATTTGTTTTCACGGTGTCCCTACAACAATTTGATAAAATGTGTATGTTGGTTCTAAAAGTGACGAACAACTTGGTATTCATTTGTTTGTTACATGTGACTACAAAGTTTTATATTTTTGTTTTACTGATAACTTTGTATACTCGTGTGCCCTTCAAGTGACGTACAAGCGATTGGTCATAGTCTTGGTTTATATGAGGTTGAAAATATTTTATTAGTTTATAATCAATAGCCTATCTTATATATTTATTTATCTTATTTGTATAACTGTTTTGGTTTTTTTTACCTAGAAGTCAAAGAACGGACAATCATATTGATATAATTTATACATTCAAAAACACAATTGTCACTAACCAGTAAAGCAGGAACACAGCGCACATTAATGAATTACCATTGGTAAACATCTTATTTTGTATGTACAATTGCTACAATTTAAAACAAAACATCGATTTGTTCGATAATATTATACTATTTATACATTGTTCAATATATACCATCCATTGTTCAATTTGTACGGTCCTATATAGGAATGAAAACAAAAAGTCAAATTGACAACAACTTTGGACAGGGGAAACTGGTGACTGGCTTAATTTTTGTCTTGATTTAGTAAAAAAATTACATTTGCGCTTTCAAATCTACGCAAAGACAAATAATATAGATGTATTTAAAATCAATAAAGAACACCAAAACGGTACGTTTTAAATTGGAAATATTGCAAGCCCGGTTTAAATTTGTCTGTTCATGAACGGTACTGGATAGTGCAAGATACTGTTCTCACCCCCTAGAACGGGCTCAAACAGAATTTAACAGTTTACTTTAAAATACTTTTTTAAATTAAGTTACATCGACAGATGTGTTCATACTGATGCAGCGCTTTATTTCTGTTTATTTCTTATTGTTTCCGAATTATAACCTGTATTCAGAATTATTTTACATGCAACAGGAATGTAAGGTATATTGGTATTAAAAAATCTCGTATCAAATGTAAGTTTTGATTTATATTTAGTCGTATTTTTCGTCGTAATTAATTTCACTATATCCTGAAAATAAAACTGAATACTGTTAAGACGGTGGCAGTGGGTGTGTCATATGTTGCATAATTTATGTTCTCTTAGTCAAAGATAAAAACAATGAATCAATAGTTTGATAAAGTTCATTTCATATATCTTGAAGGATCTGCCATTCAATGGAATTTTAAGTGACAGTTTTAAGCCCAATCAAATCGTGCCTGCAACATTTTCAGTTTTGGATTCCGTTTTCTATTTTTTAGAAAATGAAAGTCTATTGTTACATTTGCCTTGGGTTAAGTCTTCATATTTGTGTGCAATATCGTCACATGATATCCAATAGTAAGGAGGAATTTAATCAGAATTAATCGCTTTAAGCGTCTTTTCTCGTAGATAGTTCTTTTTCATTTTTCCCTTATTATCTGTGATTTATTTAATTTTATTAAATATTTGCCAAAGTGTTTGCGCGTTGAGTAGGCAAAGGGAAGGAATCCTTCCAATGCATTGGTGTTTAACAGCAGTTTACTTTTGAATTCATTGTTTTATATTTATTTCCATTTGTTTTATATTCATTTATTCTTAGCAAGAATTAATTTAAAATATAATTACATAGTGGTTTTTTAATATTACATCGTTTTTTTAATTGGTTATTTTCATTCTCCCCATCATCATCCTATATAAACCATATCAGATATTGACTTTTTTTAAAAAATGGTTAGATTCAAACAATCAATATCAACCTCTTCGTATATAGAATGAAAAATCATTAACAAATTGCAAATGTATACTTAATGATTTTGGTTGAATTTATCAATGTAAAACATATAAAATTTCCACAACATTTATATGCTTATGATCATAGAACAAATATCAAAGATATCTGTTGATACATGATAGTTTTACCTGCCAGAAAATGTTAGTAACATTTGACAGAATGACAAACTGTCAGCTAATTTTACTTAGCAAGAGGGAACGACAATGTGATGTAATTTTTAAACATGTTATTACGAATTGCATGCAGTGCATGTTTTAGAATATATTGGTTCATTTTGTTAACCTATTTCAATCGATTTATTTATTATGCAGTAAATTAACAAAGTGTAACTTATGTAATTGCTTAACAAAGGCGGCGGCATTGCTTTGTCAGCGTAATGAGAACAATATTGGGATCATAACACAAAATTGTTCAGACTTAAACATCTAACAGATAAGGTCAGATTAAAATAAACACCAATAATCAAATTATACTGTACTTAGAAAACCGAAACGTATCGCTCTATATCACTTACATATTTACTTATTAAATTGGTTGTTGCCAACCGGATGATTGATGTTTGCTCTTTATTTTGACATTAAAGCTCTCTTGCTTGTGTGATGTCATATCATTTATATTTTAAAATACGACAACCATATAATATCAAAGGTATAATATGGAACTATTTTGAAGATATAGATCAAATCCAAGATAAAAAATCTAAGGCTTTAATTATTTATACTAAGCATGTTAACAAAGTTAATCCACGAGTATGTAATGTTAGGTTAAGAAAATATTTAATAACACCTTAAAACTTGACCAAATCTTTCAGTTAAATAATCGAATAAGCGGTTTAGACGTTTGAACTTTTTTAATAAATTATGTTGCAATTTTAAACACAATTGCAAAGAAATAAATTTTAAAGATGTTGACATTTGTAACTTTATCAATAACGGAATAGCGGTGCTATTGGCACAAGGGTTTGCTGCTCATATTGCAAAGCTAGGACACTCCTTTTAACGTACTCCTAGTAATAAATGTCAACAAATATCCAGCGAAAGACTTTCATGAGAGTCTGATGGCGATTACGATTAATCATTGACTTCTCTTTAATGGTTTCATTTTCTTAAAATCTGAGTATTTACTACTTTAAATTACTGTAACCCAATTTATATTCGCGAATACAAATTTTCGCGTTTTGCCGAGGTCGGACATATTCGCGAATATTAATTTCCGCGTTTTCTTGATTTCCGAATAAAAAATATTCGCGTATTGGAAAGTCCGATACGGCCGTAAAATCCATGAGCCGACTATTAATCTTCAATAATTGAGGTCATTATTGGTGTCTTAAATGGGATTAACAATACGCTAGCCTTATATTGTATTGGTAAGTGAATTGTAATCACAATTCAGCAAAACATTTTCTCTATATATGTGCATGTACGCATCGTTCGTCTTCATTTCTAAACATGTCGTTAAAGGGTGGTTGATAAAAAATAAACCCTCAGAATGCAGGGATGTTTCGGCATCGTTTTTGCCTGATCATGATCTGGAAAGCACATCAGAAAAGAAAAAAAATTATTAAAGCGGCAAACGAAGCTGTATTTGAAATTTTATCACCAAATCTCCAATCAGCTATACAGGCTGTTAAGATTGACGGGTAAAAATCGATACTAGTATGAAACCATCTTGTATTTCACTGTTTGTAATTATGTACACCTAATACCCTTTTGTGATGCTCGATAGGTTTATACCACCTTTGTCTTAACAATTCACTCAAACAGTTATTTTATAGGATCCAAAAAACAATAGCCTTTTGTGATGCTCGATAGTTTTCCCACTTTTGTCAAACGATTTATTCAAACATTTAAATATGAAGAAACTTAAAACTGACACATGCTCCGTATAGTACCCTATACGGAACGTGATTGACAATAGGCCTACTAGTATTTCATAAATTGTATTAAAATGTGGATGTTTATTTTGATAGAGTTCTTTTGATATTCATGAAATAGTAGTAGTTTACTTAGTTTGTGTTTTTATTGCTTTATGGCAATATTCATAACAATTCATTACTTCCTAACAGGTGCCCGTAAAATTCGAATATATCCGGTCAAGTAGCTTTGCATGAACAACGTCTAAAATAAAAAAAAATCTCCAATTTATTCGCGAAATCGTGCGGACTTATTCGCGCAAACAAATATTCGCGCTTCGTGGCCATCCGCGAATAAAGCGAATATTAATTGGTCGCGAATATTCGTTGGGTTACAGTATGTCTATACAAGATATTGGCATCTTAAAAACACCATTAAACATAAAACATAACGTGGGTAGTCAATGAAACAGGTAATATGATTTACTATAAAGATATATTTTGGACGAAATGAAGTCCAGACGCATTATAATTATAGAAGCATGAAACGATGGCATTGCTCTCTGAAAAGTGCGCAAATATTTTATTAGTAACTTAGATTTAGGATGAATGCTTATTTTTGTTTTAATTAAATTTGGGCGATTTTTTAAAGTACATTTGAGTCGCGTCACGACAAAACAAACATAATGCGTTTGCGACCAGCATGGATCCAGATCAGCCTGCGAATCCGCGCAGTCTGATCAGGATCCATGCTGTTCGCTTACCAACCCTATTACAAGTAGAGAAACTGATAACGAACAGCATGGATCCTGATCAGACTGCACGGATGCGCAGGCTGGTCTGGATCCATGCTGGTCGCAAACACACTTTGTTGGTTTTGTCGTGACGCGGCTCATTTATTATTATTAGATTGCAAAAGCTTTTTTTTCTGTTTATTATTTACAACTGGTCCTTATCTTAATATGTGGAAACATAGTAGTGAACAAAATAGGACTCGATGCTGATTATCTTGATGATTAGAAAACAGAAACATATATTTTAAAGGCGACCGCCGCTCCCCTGTATAGATTTTCACACTAAATGTACTTATATATTTGAGAACAGTAACAAGCGAATTGAAGAGACGTTTCCACTTAGAAATATTCAATTATGTCTTGTTGTGAGTAACAATTACATAATTGTTCTGTGGACAAAACTGTTGACCATTCTGAAAAGAGGACACAAGTACATAGATCAATAGTAGCATGTTCTGTTATATCTAAAAAAAATATCTGCATGTATCTTTTATTAAATCCGCACAACTGTGATATTTGAGTGGACATTTCTATAAAATAAATGTTAAATTTTAGGGCACATCAGGAATACTTCTGAAATGAAATAATCAATTCTTATTTCTAGTGAATATTTCTGCCTTATTTCTTGTCGGATTCCAATCACTCATCTCTTGCAAACCTCTGAACCATCCCATACAAAACATTTTAATACTGACAAGTGAAGGAATAAAATTCATTTGACGGCCTTTCAAGGTTTCAAATCAAGAATGAAGACCTATTAGTGAGTGAAAGCTAGCAATAAATGACACAATAATATCATCGGCCTTAAATTCCGATGTCTGTCAAGATGGTTACTAAAGTGATAGAAATAGTCAATACCGATGCAAGATACAACACTAGGCAAATAGATAGTATTGTTTGCATCTCATTAGCAGATGCTCATGCCATTATATAATGTGATTTGAAAATGAGAAAGATCTGTTCTAGATGCGATCTAACGGATCGAGAATTTGTTCAGCGCAAATATACAGGTTCTACAATATTCCTTTGTCTGCATAGTACATGTAAACCTACATAGACTATAAATCGCTTCAAAGATTGGATCCGGAAACCAAAACTATATATTTCTGTTGCAAGTGAAACCTTTGAGGGAACAAAATAAAACCATATTATTAATATCAAATTCAACACGAATTATGTACGCATAGTTCCATATGCTTATTTTTAAGGTTTGTTATTGTTTTCATATTAGACATGTCCTGTATTATGAAGGGACCATGATCAATTAAAAGTAATGATAAAAAGACGTATTGACAACATTGCCCTACTTTGCCGCTAGTTGAATCGGCAAAGTTCTAAATGAATGTTTTGTAATTTAATATGATGTAATTTAGTATAAGATTGTGTCGGAAGGCAAGCAATCTCATTTTCATACCTAAAAGTAATATGTATGAACAAAATCCATCAGTCGGAAATAACTTAATCTATAACATCTGCCAATGGGTATCTGGCAAACATATCAGATTAAGAAAGGGTGTTTTTGTGGCAATAGTTGTGGAAAATATAAAACATAACAAACCTATTTTGAATAATATATCACTAAATACCAAAAGGGAACTATCATCAGTATTGATATACACATTTCAGAACTTGACCTTTTCTTTCAAACCACATTGATAATTCTTAACAGTTGTATTTTTAAGTTAGTTCTAAAACAAAACATAGCTATACGAAGACATTAGATGTTCCGTTTAAAACTAGCTTTCATTTGATGGTTCAAGACCATAAATTTAATATTAACAAAGTTTTCAGTTAGATTTTATAGACAGCAAAAGTCTGGTGAGACTGTGAATTTCTAAACACGACCAGCACAATGTGAAATTCATTTAATAAAGTATCTTACCAATATCGTTTTCTAACAGACACGTATTAGTATTTTTAAGATTACTTGAATATAATGAATGGTCCAGTAGATACCAGAAAATGCTATTTCAAAATAAAGTCATTTGCTCAATATATGATTGTTTCCCTATCAAACTGTCATCTTCGGTTTGTAATTAAACTTTGAAAAACAGTTATCTCTTAAATAAGTGTCAACTTTTCAATAAGTAACAACTTGAATTTTTCGTCAGAGGATAAATATTAAGGAATAGTTTTTGGTGACCTTTTAATTACACAATATATAAACTAGGTGCATTGTATTTATAAGATATAACCTATATAAGTTGATTTTTAAAATTGCCACATTGCATATGGAACCTACTATTGCCATGTTACCGTTCATATTTAACAAGCGGCATTTATTCACGCACAAAACCAAACAGTTACAATATAACACACAAGTGATCTTAAATATATGACAATAATGTAAAAGTGTAACAATTACTTTGCAATTTATATCAAAATGCAGTTACTCTGTAATCATAACGACATCTTAGGAAGAGCAGATCTTCTTTGTTCAAAGACGCAATACAAAATACTTTTAATTAGACAGTAAAATTGTTTCGTTGTTTATGTCAGTGTTAAAAACCATAAAGTCCATTTAATTAAAAAAATATTTTTTTAAGAAATCAAATTAACATATGTATGATTTATTAAGTGAATACAAACATTTAGATAATAATCATCGTACGTTCCTATATTGCAATTATAGACAAAGAATTATAGCGTGTTAAATATGGATTTAATTCAGGTTGGAACATTCATCACAAATTAACTCAACACATATTAATGATCTAGTCATACAACTTATTACGTTTTGAACCATCAACCTTTCATATTTGTATAGCGGAATGAATTATTGTTATATATTTTATTCAAAGTTAATTAAATAAACAAATATAACTTAACAATAAACTGCCACAATATAAAGTCAAATGGAGATTGAGATGAAATATATTTTCAACAATAGCTTCACCCTCTCGTTATAAAGCATACAATATCTATTAGTTTGATATGGTTAATGCAATTAAATGCATACAACACAATATAATGAAACACGGCATTTCAATAGAAAAAAAACAGCTTTGTGCATAACTTGACAAGAGTTAAAGTGTTCTCAAAGTACGGATAAGTGTGTCTTTTTAACAGATATCTGATGAAACAAAATGTTGAGTGGCCTCGCAATTTGCCATGTTCTAAGAATTTCAAAGGGTACTGTTTTAGATAGTGTTATTAGATAATTACAAAGTGTTTTATTTTATTATAGTGTTTAAGTGGTTATCAAAGAAAACCGAGTTGAAATCAATTCTTCTACGCAAGTTAATAGTGATTTTATAAAATTAATATTTCTTCTGTGAATAAAAAAATATTGTTAAACATAGATATAAGACAACTAGTAGATGCTTTTGACTAAACAATTTGGTTGTCTTGAACAGAAAACTTCTGATGCTTATCTAAAATGACGGCAATTATTGTACAATTCGTGTTGAGTTTGTTTATGATATGATTTTGCTTCTTTTACATAAAAGCTTTGAAGAGTCCGTTAAGTATCTGGTAAGTGTGTATGAATGCAATAATGTGAAATCCCACTACTTTTGATATGCTTCTTAAAAAAGAAACATTCTTGCTCTCAGTAACTTATCTATTTATTATTTGTATCTATCAAAATTTGAAATTCGTCATCGGCAGTTAAAGTAAAATTTGCTGAAATTTCAGCTGTTAACTTTAATAATTTCATTAACTTTTTTCAACATATGAAAATATTTTAATTAGTCAAACGGATTGTACATGTACTTCGAAATGTGCAAACTTTGTTTAACCTTCGATTTTAAAAAAGAATTTAAAGAACGACATATATTTTTATGATTGCGCGTTATGTCATTTAGTTCTAAGTAACAAACAATCTCTTAAGGGCCAATCTATCTTGAAAAAGAAGATACACATACAAAAAGTTCAATATTGATACTCTATAATACACACCTAAATAATTCATGTGCTGTTATGTATGTATTTGCATGTCAGACACCCCTACTATTAACCTTTTTATCCACTTTTGACGCTGTGATCTTGATAATTGGTTGATTGCATATTTACTGTATATATAACTATGGAGGTTTTTCCGGACGAATACGTTATATATGCAGTATGAAAGCGTTTTATGCTGGACGACAGCGTTATAAGCGTTAAGTGGAGATGATGTGAAAGGGCAACCATCTACCAACACCCTTCCCCTATCCCCCAATCCCTACACCCACCACTTCCCCCTACAAGCACCTGCTTAACGGTATCTTTGTTTGCATTGAATAGTGTATGCAACTAATTCAAAATTTACTAACAAAACTGGTTTCTATCTTTACTGACCGGTGATAATCCGTCAGTAACGATAAACATTATTTATACATTAGTAAACGACCTAAATGTAATATGGCAATTAAAAGATAAGGTGAAACCAGGATACAAATTGAGTTTAATGATATTTCTGTTTGAGAATGTAACGTCACTGTGAAAACTATTGTTGTATATAGCTTGTGTACATAGCTTATAAATGTTTACTGATGTATTTTGTATACGATTTACGCACTGTTAGCGCGACTTAACTTTGCAGGTAGTTTATGGCTTTTTATGCCCCCATTTCGAAGAAAAGGGGGTATATTGCTTTGCACTTGTCGGTCCGTCGGTCCGTAGACCAAATAGTTTCCGAGTGATAACTAAAGAACCCTAAGGCCTAGGAACTTCAAACTTGGTATGGTGATTGGTCATGACCAGTAGATGACCCCTATTGATTTTGGGGTCAAGGGGTCAAAGGTCAAGGTCACATTGACCTTGTAGGTAAAAACGGTTTCCGATCAATAACTAAAGAACCCTTAGGTCCTGGAAATTCAAACTTGGTATGGTGATTGGTCATGACCAGCAGATGACCCCCATTGATTTTGGGGTCAAGGGGTCAAAGGTCAAGGTCACATTGACCTCTTAGGTAAAAACGGTTTCCGATTAATAACTAAAGAACCCTTAGGCCTAGTAACTTCAAACTTGGTATGGTGATTGACATGACCAGCAGATGACCCCTATTGATTTTGGGGTTAAGGGGTCAAAGGGCAAGGTCACATTGACCTTGTAGGTAAAAATGCTTTCCGATCAATAACTTAAGAACCCTTAGGCCTAGGAACTTCAAACTTGGTATGATGATTGGTCATGACCAGCAGATGACCTATTGATTTTGGGGTCAAAGGTCAAGGTCACATTGACCTTGTAGGTAAAAACGGTTTCCGATCAATTAACTAAAAACGCTTAGGCCTAGGAACTTCAAACTTTGTATGATGATTGGTTGTGACCAGCAGATGACCCCTATTGAGTTTTGGGTCAAGGGGTTAAAGGTCAAGGTCACATTGACCTTGTAAGTAAAAACGGTTTCTGATCAATAACTAAAGAACGCTTCGGCCTAGGAACTTCAAACTTGGCATGGTGATTGGTCATGACCAGCAGATGACCCCTATTGATTTTGGGGTCAAAGGTCAAGGTCACATTGACCTTGTATGTTAAAACGGTTCCTGATCAATAATAAAAGAACCCTTAGGCCTAGGAACTTCAAACTTGGCATGGTGATTGGTCATGACCAGCAGATGACCCCTATTGATTTTGGGGTCAAGGGGTCAAAGGTCAAGGTCACATTGACCTTGTAGGTAAAAACGATTTCTGATCAATTAACTACGCTTAGGCCGAGGAACTTCAAACTTTGTATGATGATTGGTCGTGACCAGCAGATGATCCCTATTGAGTTTTGGGTCAAGGGGTCAAAGGTCAAGGTCATGACCAGTAGATACTTGATAACCCTTATTAATTGTTTGATCACTGGGTCAGAAGTCATGCAGGGTCTTCATCAAATTGGAAATGGTCCTCTCGATTTTTCTTAGGCTTATTTTTTTTATGTTTTAGGACATGAGGAATCCGAATATGAAATTTAAATTTTTCGAAGAATTTATTTTGTTGACCCGACATGAAATTTTCAGAAATGCCCGGAGGGCATTATAATGCCCTCAAATCTGATTCGTCATAAAAAAAGTACTAATACAATATTAAAAAAAATTCATGTGATGATGTGTCTAATAAATCTCTGTATGCATGCAAAATTTCAATAAAATATTTCTATAAGTACAGAAGTTATGGCCGGTAGAAATTTTGCTTCGGATATTCGAAATTACCCTCGGGTATGCATCCGACGTAAATATGAAATAATAAATGTGATAAAATGCAATAAAATTGGTATGGTTGTCTTCATTTTTGATTTGTCTATCGTTTTGTATTATTTTTTTGCCAATACAAACCTTAATTTGAGCTGTAGCGCCGAAAAATGATGAAAAAAGAGCCAAAAATCACCATCCGACATGGGGTAGGGGTAACATAATTGTAAAATGAGGCTACAAAATCAATATTTATTAATGCAAATTTACATTTTCAATTAGGAAATTGAATTACCTTCAAATTGATGTATAAATCATTAGATTATTCCTAAAAATAAATATTTTACAAGCAAAAAT